>NC_072739.1:102759104-102948220 GCF_026930045.1 Uloborus diversus
TTACTGGAGCAAATGCTTATCAAAGTCGGAGCGAAATTACTGCGTCACCAGAAAGGAGTTACTGGCCATAGTGAAAGCTGTAGAACACTTCCATCATTACCTCTGCGGCCGAAAATTTCTGCTTCGGACAGATCATGCCTCATTAACTTGGCTTTTGAACTTCGAAAATCCGGAAGGCCAGATAGCCAGATGGATACAGCGGCTCCAGGAATATGACATGGAGATCAAGCATCGAAAAGGGTTATCTCACGGTAATGCTGACGCTTTATCAAGGAGACCCTGTCCCGAGAACTGCCACTATTGTTCCCGAAACGAGAAACAGTATGGAACGACTAGCCCTACCGCCTATCAGGTGACAGTGACTCCAATATCATCAGAACCTGATCCATGGAGTGACGACCAAGTTCGAAAAGATCAACTTGAAGACCCCGACATAAAACAAATTTTGGAGTTTATGGAAAGTGACAGTAGGCGACCTAGCTGGCAGGACGTTTCCATCTTCAGTCCTACAACAAAAAGATACTGGGCTTTCTGGAACTCGCTCCATTTACGGAACGGCGTGCTACACCGAAAATGGGGATCTGACGACGGCAAAACATCTAGGTGGCAGTTACTACTTCCCCGATCAAGGATTTCAGATGTTCTGAAAGAAATACATAGTAGCGTGACTGGAGGACATTTTGGTGTCTTGAAAACCCTCAATAAAGTTCGGGAGCGCTTCTTCTGGAACAAGGCGAAGGATGACGTGGAGAAGTGTTGCCATTCTTGTGACGCCTGTGCTGCTCGTAAAGGACCGAAGAAGAGAAGCAGAGGGAAGCTACATCTGTACAACGTTGGAGCTCCTTTCGAACGAATTGGGATCGACATCCTGGGTCCTCTACCAAGAACTGCTGATGGGAACAAATACATTCTTGTTTCCATCGACTACTTCACCAAATGTCCGGAAGCATATCCCATTCCAGGTCAAGAGGCTACCACCGTAGCAGAGATTCTAGTCCAACATTGGATCTCGGGATACGGAACACCTTTGCAGATTCATTCGATCAAGGGAGGAATTTCATCTCTGCTGTGTTTAAGGGCCTATGTCAAATTCTCGGAATTGAGAAAACTAGGACAACACCATTACACCCACAATCGGACGGCATGGTGGAGAGATTTAACCGCACAATCCTGAATAATCTCTCACTTATGGTATCCAGAATTTAACAGGATTGGGACAAGAAGCTACCTTTGTTCCTGCTGGCCTACCGCAGTGCTGTCCACGAGACTACCGGATATGCCCCATCTCAGATGCTCTTCGGACGAGAGCTTCGGCTACCTTGTGATCTCGTCTTCGGTCGTCCTCCGGATGCGCCTGCATCGCCTGAGGAGTACATCCAGGTTCGATTGGAAGACGTTCACAACTTCGCACGAGAGCGAATCAACATCGCGGCGGAGAAGATGAAGACCCGATACGACACAAGGTCTACTGGACATGAATTCAAAGAAGGCGACAAGGTTTGGTTATGGAATCCCATCCGACGGAAAGGTCTTTCACCCAAATTGCAGTCGCATTGGGATGGACCCTACAAAGTCCTTAACCGACTGAATGACGTCGTAGTGAGGATCCAAAAATCACCTAATGCAAAACCTAGGGTTGTACATTATGATCGGTTAGCCCCATACTATGGCCATAGTTCATGAGTATTACGTAAACAACCATGGTTGATAGCATAAAAGTTGTAGATAATTTTTTTTTGCTTTTAATGTTTAGTAATATTTCTTGTTATTATTGTGTTTCCTATGCATTATTGGTTATTATTTAATGAGTGTATTTGTGAACTTGTGATAGAAGTTTGCACCCTTTCTGGGGATTGTACTGCCCGGGACGTGCAGTCCTTGGGAAGGGGGCAATGTTACAAATTCTGTAAATAGTAATTATTGTAGTAACGTAACCTGTAAATAGTTTCCCGTAATGAATATACAACCCCTTTTCATTCGGCTAAAGTATACAACCCCTATTCTTTTTTTCTTATTTCATTCACTGATTTTATCAATGAAAGTGTAGTTGTAGAACGTTGTAGCATTTTCTGGAATCTTTGAGATTTCTTTTCGGTGTGTATATAAGCCGTTAGCGATGGATAAACAGTTGAGTTTCGATTGAGATTTTGAACTGAGAGCGTATTTGTTCTGTTTATCACGAGGCATTTCGCTGTGTTGTTTTCGTATTTGGAAGTAAATACGTGTGTAAACGTTGAGTTTACGGTGTTGTGTGATAATTGCTTAATTGCTGATGAATAATTTATCAGTTGTTGACGATCTTTCCTGTACATAGTGTAAATAAATTTCCTGTGTTTTTATCAAGAACTGTATCTTCATTTCAAGAAAGTGGAAATCGCACCGAATCCATTACAATATATTTCTAAACTAACAACTTTGAGAATAATACTGGTAATTTATAATTTTTGTAGACTGCCTAAAATTGATGTATTTCCCCTCCACCATTTATTTTTACTTCAGAAATAATGACATTGATAAGGTCTGTCTCGGAGGTGAGGAATTGTCCATTAATATAAGGCCTAATTGATACATTTTTCAAATAAATATATTTTTTTTTCGTTGCTACAATCTGCACATGTTAAGCATATGAAAACATGTGCACTTCATTTTTTACATTAATTTACATCTCTGAAATTCAAGTTCACGGAGGTGAAATTCACATTAACCACACTTTGTTTTTAAAACGAAATCTAACTTCTTGTTTTTCCATCAAAAACCACACAACTTCTTGATGGCTGAAAATAAGCAAGGGGGCTGCCTTGTATCACGGAGAATAAAATGTGATGTCATGACGGTTATCTGTTAGCAGTAGCGTTCCTACGGGGTCTGGCCTTTGGAGAACTTAAAAATTACGACCTCCCCCCTGGAGGGTCAACCCGATGGGAAGTCAACGGAAATCCCTGTGACCTCCCCAAAAAATTTTTGTTAGGGAACATTTGACTAATTGATTCGACAAACTAGGAGACAGTATTGCAACATTAATATTCTTATTTTCTTTTTTTAAATTGTTTTCAATGACGGTCCATGTTCCTTCGCAGTAAATGTTATTAATGTATATGTGTGTAAGCTCGAATTTTATCATTCGGTACAATTAGGATTTCATTCGGCAAATTAAGATGTTTCCTTGTTTCCAAAAATTTTACTCTCCCCCCTCCCCCACCATTTCATATAAATTCTATAAAACCAATATTATTAGCAATTCGTTAATATATATAAATAATGTACATTCTTCAATAATAATAAAAAAAATTTTCAGTTCTGTTCATAGCAATGTACTTATTATTATTATTTTTTTCAAAACAGCTATAACTTTTAATAGAATGTTTCAAACCACTAGGAGAATCTATACTAATAATATAAAGCTGAAGAGTTTGTTTGTTTGTCTGAATGCGCTAATCTCAGGAACTACTGGTTCGAATTGAAAAATTCTTTTCGTGTTGAATAGTCCATTTATTGAGGAAGACTATAGGTTATTTTATCAAAAATTTAGATTGACGGAAATAATCTGTGCTAATAACATAAAGCTGAAGAGTTTGTTTGTTTGAACGCGCTAATCCCAGGAACTACTGGTTCGAATTGAAAAATTCTTTTTGTGTTGAATAGTCCATTCATTGAGGAAGGCCATAGAGTATTTTTTTAAACATTAGATTGACCGAAATAATTGCAAATTAAATGCTTAAATAATTGTTTAGTTCTATGAATTCCTAATAGAATAGCGGGGTAATTTAACTCATCCAGAGGGGGCTGGCCGACAGTTTCGATAGCTGCGAGGAACCATGCCGCACGGCTAGCAAACTGATTTTTGACAGCGTTTTTTTTTTTTTTTTTTTTGAATTTCCAGGTATATAATTTGATTTTGTTGATTTTTCGGTTGGGTTTTGTTTTCCTTATTTCTTTATATTTGTTTTTGTTCTTATAGTTGAAGAAAGTTATCAAAGTAAATAATTTTATTTGTTGTATTATTCTATTGTGATTGTTCCTTATAAGGATTTTATTATAATATTGATTATTTGACGAAATATTAAATTGCAGAAAAAAACCAGTTTCACTAGCTAAAGGGCAGGGTTACGGTAGCGTGGTTGCTTGGCGCGTTAGGCGATGAACTCTACAGTGGAAGGATTATTTTGAATTTTAAAGCTACTGTCAACATTTTTATGTGCTTTAGAGAATTATTTTAAAAATACTAAGAGACTTTAATAAGTTTTTGAAAAGGTGTGTAAGCAGTTTAGTTGAAGAAAAATGATCATTTCACATCAGGTGGGGGGGGGGGGGGGGGGCGGGGTAAGGGGGACAGAGATTTTTTTTATTCAACGGACTTCTTTTAAATTCTTAGCACAGTCATCGCTGTGTGGGTACTGCTAGTGTGCAATAAACATAATTTACACATTTACTAAAAGAAAGAAATTTTTTTAAAAGCAAAAATCAAAGCATTTAAAAAATTCTAATATATTAAGAAAGCAAAGCAAATACAATAACAACAAAAAACACGACAGCACAAAGACCAAAAAAGTTAAAAAGAAAAATACATAAGCCCAGTAGTTTGGAATGTTATTAAGTATTACTGAATAATTACACCATTGAAATACACTGGTGCGCAAAAATTAAGGACGAAGTCGAAAAATTAGCATATCAGCAGAACGAAAAGGCAGAGCGGACAGAAAGACCAATCAGGAGATTAAGTAAGGTGATGTACGGTAGCACATGCGCAGATATGCAGGCAGACGTAATGCGGGAGTGTCTGAGTAGTATAAAGCATGTTGTCGGTGTAAGATCAGTATTTCTGGCAAAGAGATTGCACGCCGTATAGCAGTTAAAATCACACCGAGTTGCTGCCTCAGCGAGAAATGGCGAATAATCAATCTGTTAGACGACATCTGGATGCTTTTACCTGAAGTCGAATCATTGGGAAGTTGGAGGAAGGCCGCAGTGTGACAAGTGTGGCTACAGAGTTCGGAATTGCTCACAGCATCGTTTCACGACTTTGGAGACAATTTCAAACTACAGGAACAGCTATCCGGGGGTTCAGTAGTGGTCGTCCACGAGGAACCACACCCGCAGATGACCGGTATATTGTCTTACAGGCCAGAAGAAATAGGCGGCAGACAGCGGGAGAAATCGCTAGACACACGACACAGGCGACTGGACGACCGATATCGCGTTTTACCGTGGCCAGAAGACTGCACGGTGGTGGTCTGTTTGCACGACGCCCTATACGGTGTGTACCTCTAACGCCTGCCCATCGGAGAAGGCGTTCTCTGTGGTGCCGGGAACACCGGAATTGGAGAGACAATGAATGGGGACGAGTACTCTTTACAGATGAGAGCAGATTCAGCTTGAGTAGCGATTCTCATCGCATACTCATCTGGAGAGAGCGGGGAAACCGCAATCATCCCTCGAACATCATTGAAAGGGACAGGTATGGAGATCGCGGTGTTCTCGTCTGGGGAGGCATCATGCTTGGTAGTCGTACAGATCTTCGACGCAGGTTCAGTCAACGGGACGCGTTATTGTAACGAGATTCTTCTTCCATATGTGCGTCTTTTTAGAGGCGCTGTGGGTCCGCAGTTCCTTTCCATGGACGATAATGCACCATGTCATCACACAGTAGCTGCCGAACAGTTCTTAGAGAGTGAGGATATTGAACGTATGGATTGGCCGGCACGATCTCCGGATCTCAATCCCATCGAGCATGTATGGGATTTTCTAGGCAGACGCTTGGCAGCTCGTACCTTACCACCAGTAACGATTCGGGAGCTTCGATTGGCGCTGCGAGACGAATGGGCAACAATGCCTCAACAACTCATTGACACCCTCATTCTCAGCATGGGCAGACGCTGTGAAACCTGCCTAGCAGTCGGGGGAGATCATATCCCCTACTAAAGACCGGATGTTTCTTGCTGGACACCCATCACAGGGATGTTTCGGCCTTCAGTCGCATTGCGCTCCATGCTACTTTTTCAATAAAGCTTCTTTTTATTCCTCTGATTTCTCTTTTAGTAAGTGTTGTTTACCTTACACATGTCCTTACGTATTGGGGATCTTACGGTATTAAATGTGTTGATTTGGAAAGCTTTTGTACAAAGTTATATTGAAAAAACCGTCTCGTCCTTAATTTTGCACACCAGTGTAGTTTTATAATCGATACACACATAAGACAAATCATAAATTCAAAAGCAGAATAGAAGGATCAACAGTCAGTTTCCGTTCCTGTTTGAACAATGAACCTCGTAGAATTTGAATGGGCTCCGACTGTTGATCCTTCTCTTCTGCTTTTGAATTCATGATTTGTCTTATTTGTGTGTGTGTTTCGGTTACAAAGCAATTTCAATGGTGTAGTTATTCAATAATACTTAATAACACTCTAAATTACTGGGCCTATATATTTTTTTCTTTTTAGTTTTTTTGGTTTTTACGCAGTCGGGTTTTTGTTCTTATTTAAAAATTGTTTCTCATTTTACACTTTTTATTTAATTTACATTAACTCTTAGTTATATTGATTATAAGACGGTAAATTTTGCAATCCTGTCATTTAATTGAGAGAGTTAATATCGTGAGGTTTATTAAGTAACTTGCGGTGGTCTGAACTACTGATTATTAGATCCTATAGGGACCTAACTCGGCTTAAAGCTACATGCGTACTTGACGTTCAGCGAAAATGTGCGAATTTAAGTCAACCACAGCTATACAATATGTTTTCCTTTTCGTAGAAATTTTAAGTTAGTTTGCTGTTTTCACTATACCTCAAACTAATGTTTCTAAAAAAAGAAAAATCTCAACTTACCTTTCTTACATACGTATCATACTGCTGCTATGGATGATAATAACGTAAAATGATTCGGATATGGCTATGATTTGAACTGTATTTAATCCCTAATCAATATAAATGCCACATCAAAAACAAGATCGGTATAAATGACACTTAAAGCATAAAATGTGTCAACAACTGCTTTTTTTGAGATGTCGTTTCTTTCTACTTGTCAAGGAAAAAAGCGTTTCAGTCAAAATATGTCTTGATCTCTAATCCTCATCACCTTGTTAAATTCATCTTGAATTTCAAAAACCTTCTAACGCAGAACAGCATTCATTCATGAAGTTTAAACTTTGGACGGAAAAATAGTTAGAATTACCCCAATTCGCTGAAGCTTCAGACGAAGTGACCATACCACGTAAAGGAGATAACTGCGTTTGATTTTAAATTCGTTGCCTGCGAAGTAAGTAAAACGATCGTCTGCTAAATAATGAAAACTGCATATTTTATTGAGATGGCACGCGATATATTTACCGCAACCGTAACTCTGAGTTCGACTCTCCGGTTGACACGAATTATATTTGAACAATCGACCGCATCGATTCGCAAATGGAAGTTATCACGGAAAAAATCAAAGGAGCCGCAATGAATGGGCGCAAAAGTTTTATTTGTGATTGTTTGAGTGATGTGGTTTGGGTTCTCCTGTTATGGTGCCTTCAGATATCCAAACAAAAGAATTTAAAATTCGAGGAAAACGTTCATACATACGGAAAAAATTTCTATGCATTTTTATTCTCAAAAGAAGAAAAAATGCGCACATAAATGTTTCCACATTACTGTAGAAACAATTCAGAAACGTTCCTGGAAAATAATGGGCAGCTGATGTGACCAATTTCTGCCAGTAACATATCTTGCAAAAAGCAGGAACTCTAAAATTCAGTAACCTTCCTGAAATTATCCTGGAAGCCTCCCGGAAAAAAAAAAAAAAAAAAAAAAATCAGGCAGTATTGAATATCCTCTCCGATTGTCCAAATTTGAATCATATTCGTTTCAAATTATTCAATTATTTTCATCCACCTTTGAGGGAATTGTTGGGGGATGTACACCATCCTAAATTTTTCCCCTCCCTTCAGGAGATCGGATTTTTGTCTTTAATTTAGTGTTCGTCCTTGTTTTCGTCTCGTCTTTGTACGTCTGTAAATGTTTTTTTTAAGTTGTTCAAAATTGTTTTTCTATTTTCCCTTTTGGCTTGTTTTTCAAAATTCAAAACTTCGTTTATATGTTTATTTCGACTAAACTCTTCAAAATTCTAGAAGTTTCGTGTCCTATACTATCAGTAAAATTTCCTTTTTCTGGCATTTTCTTTTCACAAGTATTTATCGGCAATGGGGTTGTTTCCTTCAGTCAAAATTTAGTACTTTTTGTCACTGAAATTGTTAGAATAAGCATAAAAAATAACATGGACTCAAAAAATACTTTCATTTTCCCAACAACTATTTTTTAATTAGTTTTTTAAAATATTCGATTTTTCAAACAAGGCGTGGTCTTGATGTGGTCACAAATGACGCTCTTTGGCGAATCTTTTTACCACTTTTCCACGTTATGATAATCAAGAAGCTAATTAAAATTGCGCTCTACGCTTGCTATCAATTATATCATTGCCAATACACGTGAATAAAGATGCGAATTAAATATTTTGCACTGTGAATGGCAACACTGAAGACTGAATGGCATTTCATCATTTGTGATGTCATCGGCAGAAGCGTAAACATGAAAGTGCAGTGATTAAAGTAATTTTTTTTAAATATTAAACTTAAACAAATTATTTAAAAAATGGTCAGATCCTATGTTTTTAAGCATGCTCTTTCAGAAAAAACTACTTTTAAAATTTTGGAAACGATCCCATTGCTTGCCGCAGTATAGCCTACCAAGGCTCTTACGCCAATAAATTCAATAGAACCAGAGCTTCCTGAAAAATTCAGGAATCATCCCGTTTGAAGCCACTTGTGTCTCTGGAACTTGAAAGTAAATTTTTGTAGACTTCATATAATAGCTTGGAACCTTCCTGATTTAACAAGAAGGAGCCAAAATCAGTACTACAAGCATGGCCTAAGTTAAATTAAGACTGAATTGCAAACTATCAGATACCAGGAATCTTACTCGCCGGCAAGTACTCGCAAAGCTACGCAGTCCATTCACTTATTTTCTCTTATGGGACCTTATTCAGTCCGGACGGCCCACAGTGGTTCAAAACGACAAAAAAGCGGAAAAAATTCAATAACTTTGAATATTCTTAAAAAATGCTTTGGAAAATTGTTAAAATTGTTGCATGGTAATATTTATCTTCATGCTTGCTGATCGTATTCACTGCTAAACCCCGATTTTACGTCCCTCGAATCTACGTTTTCTCCACATTTTACGTTTTTTATCAACAGGTCCCAGTTTTTCCGTACACTTATAATATTAATTTAACCCGGATGGAATGTTTGTTGTTTATGAATTTCCCGCATTTTACTTTTTCCCTTGGCAGTTTAAAAAAAAAATGTTTTAAAATTAAGAAAAGTGTTTCCCTCTGTGCATTTTTAAACATAATCCACTCTGTTGAAAGTTAATCCATGAAAACAGAAACGCTTCTGCTCCATCCGTAGCTGGCCTTACGGACTTTTTGGCCGCCAATGAAGATGAACAAGAAGAAGAGGAAACACAACTCGTCTCTTCTTTCAATACTGCATTTAAGAGCTTAATAATAGTGAAAGACTATTTTCTTTATCATTAAGACCAGGAAAAAACTTTGCAAAGTGTTCCAATCCTGGAAGATGCTGTATTTACTTTGGATTCAATAACTCATTATTACTGACTATTTTCAACCTAAACGCCCGAATTCGTTACTTACTGTGTTACAATGATCTAAACTGATGTGTACAATAATGTTCTTTTCGTCAAATATCGCATTTTTACATTTTATAAGCGTCATCATAGCAACCTTTATTACTATTTTTTTTCCTTATCTGCTTTTTGCTTTTTATACATTTCCCGTATTTTACGTTTTCCCATATTTTATGTATTTTATGTTTGATTCAGGGCTCTGAGAAACGTGAAATCGGGGTTTCTCTGTAGTTCAAATTCATTTCTGTTTTTAGTGAAAAATATAAATTAAATCAGTCGTATGCCACACGCAAGGTTTATTTATTGCAATTGATACCCTCGAACAATATTTTCTGGCAATGTTGACAAACTAAGAACAACTTTATACTAGAATGATTTCGAAAAGGAAATCAGAAATTTCAAACGTTTAATGATTTTTTAATTTCATTGTTTAATGAACCGAATGGTTATTTAACTTTGTATATAGAATTCTGTATGAGTTTTAAGAATTTCGTTCTCATATGTATCTTCTTTAAAGCCAAACGGGTCCGAAAATTGTTATTTTCAGGTTACTACTGCATTGCATGTAGAATAATGCTAGCCATTAAGCCACTACAACGTAAATCTGTTTTTAAAAAATCCTCCGTATTTATTGATGAATGTTTCAAGAACCTCAACTTTCAGAAACAGTAAACAAACGTTTTTAGGCTCTCCTGCAAAGTAGTGAAACTGTGACATACGTTTGTCTGGAGCATGTCAAATTTGATGACCAATTTCTTTGATAAAAAAGCAATTAACCCCCGTCATACCGTTACGAGTTATTTTCTAACTTACTATATTGGTATTCGTTAAATAGCGAAGATCAAACAAAAACATCTGCCACGACTGCAGTCGCAGCTAAAATGCTGTTGTTTACACTGTAAAAAAAATCCGGAAACATTTCTGAGTATATCGTGCAGCTGTGGTTCATGAAAGTTTCAAAAACGTTTCTGAGTATTTCGGAATCCTCTTTCTGTAATGTCCAGAAACGTGTCTGAGTATTTCGGAATCCTCTTTCTGTAATTTTCAGAAACGTTTCTGAGTATTTCGGAATCCTCTTTCTGTAATGACCAGAAACTTGTCTGAGTATTTCAGAATCCTCTTTCTGTAATTTTCAGAAACGTTTCTGAGTTTTTCGGAATCCTCTTTCCGTAATTTCCAGAAATGTTTCTGAGTATTCTGTGCAGCTGTGGTTCATGAAAGTTTCGAAAACGTTTCCGAGTATCTCGGAATTCTCCAAACAATTTCCAAAAACGTTTCCGAGAATTTCGGAATCCTTTTTCCGTGATTTTTTCTAAAATATAATTTTTTACTATAGTATTGCGTACCATATCAGTTTCTATTCTTTCATATCTAAGAGCAATAATACAAGCAATTTTAGAATCATTCGTGGATTTTTTTTTTTTTTTTTTGAATTTGTAATGACAAATAGCATGGTTAACAGCATAACATATGCACAGTTATAAATTTTTGAAAATTTATGAAATAATCTAGTAGTTTCATTCCTAATCACAAAATCGTCGGGGGATTGGAGGGGGGGGGGGTGCCTTCTGAAAAGTGGGGATTGTTTGTTAAACAATATTAAACTTCAGTTTTTCTCTCAATATTTTCAAGACAAAACTATCAACATAATGTATTTTTAATGCAGAACTTAAAAACATATCTTGTATCAAACTTGATAACTTTTATCTTCGGATAAAATTTGACAGGACTTACCTACCCTTCGCGTTCCGGAATTCGTTCACCTCAAGTCAATTTCTCTGACGAACAAAGTGTACCGAAAAGTACCAACAGAGAAATTGATGAATTTAAATATGACACCAAGTCCCCCTGCTGGAACCATTCGGGTTGATTCTTCTGTTCTTGCCCTTTTCCAGTTCATCACAAATATAAATACTTAATCAAAATAGGTTACTGATTTTATTTTTACAGTGTGCGCAAAATGCATTATATATTTTATTTATTAAAACATTGAACTCTATTACATGATTATTCCATTTCATATATACGAGAATCCCCCCCCCCACCATAAGAGTGATGGTGCACCCATAAAATGCTATAAAGCGCCCCCCCCCCTTAAAAAAGCAACTCCTTGAAAATGTCAATGGCACAGTCTGCGTGGTGAACGACCCTCGTCTTCTCCCCATATGTTCATTGCATATTAATAACATAGTTTTTTAAAAAATGATCACTTTTAAAACAATGACATGAAATAATATTACTTTTTATTTTGGCATGTAAATGCAGCTGTTCCTATTTTTACCACTGACTCATTCCTCCTGACTGTCCTACATTAAACTAGTATGTCCACGAAGGAAATGTTATTTACGGAACAACTAATGTCAAGGAATTTTTTATTGTTAACCACATTTAACAAAATAAATAAGCAGATGAATTAATTGCAACCGTTTTTGAGTATTTCGGAATAATTTTTCTGTGATTGCTTTTCAAATAGAAATCTTCTTTCTTTTGCGTAATTACTCAGTTTCAATTGGTTACAACAAATAGTACACTGCGCGCATAGGAGGTATGTAGGATAACTTGAAATCAATTAGATAAACCCAAAAACAGTTACAATTGAGCCTAATCAAATGCAAATCAACAAAAATATAAATGAATATAACAACATGTTTTAAAATATTCATTAATACTTACAAGTGAACAAGCGGAATAAAATCTAAGTACCTCCATTACAACTGGATAAGTAATCCAAAGGGTTTCGTTTCATAAAGTATAAACACGGGTGTTGAAACTATTCACACTTGAACACACAATATATGTCTAATCATATCATATGTCTCACTGGAAATTGTAAAGAAGCAAATCGTTATTAACTAACTTAATAGCTGCGTACATCGTCTAAAAAATCATGGGCAGTCCAAAATGCGAAGGCGTAAAATTAGTTTCGACGCATTTTACCGCTCTCTAGACATGAAATAACAAGCAATCCAATGCTAAACAGTTGCTTATTGCAGCAACCATAGATAAGGAAAAAAAATAAGTTCTCGTTATTTCCGACTCACTGGCGTCCGGATAAAATATGTTGGGAAGGATAAAATACATTTCGAGGCATTGCGTCATCACTTCCGGTTCTAGATTTTTTGAAATAAGAAAAAGCTTTCTGAATAATTAGGAGTTCGCTATTGGATGAAGGATTCTTACTATTTCGGAAACGTTTCCGATATATCCAGAAACGTTTCCGAAATTTATTACAGTGTACTTACAGGAAGGATTAAACTATTGATATATGTAAATTTTAGCCCACCGGAAGCCGCCGATAAAAGTATATTCCACAATATTTCTCATTATATTTTTAAGAAAATAATGTTTTTTTTTCAGGTAGTTTTCAATTTTAATGAATTTTTAATTTTTAACTACGATGTAATATGCATCCTATAAGTGTGAAAAACCAATCAGAAATGACTTTTATTTAATTTTAGTCCTCCTTATTGCACGAATGAATTAAAACTGAAGTATAAGGCGTACGACTGTGCGGCCGTGCGCGGACAGTAGCCGATAAACTTTATAAATATGCTCAGTTAATCTTTAAACTGGGAGCTAAAAATAATTTTCACAGCAGTGCGAAGTCTGCACTCGTGCGACTTGTAGTGATTCAGGAAACTTTTTGACGATGATACTTGATTTTTCCAGGAAGTGTATAAAAACCATTAAAATCACGAAACGTTACACGGAAATACTCAGTGACGTTTAGGAATTTTTTTACCGTGATCTACTAGCATGCAATTTTCGATTTAAAACATTTCGGACGAAGTTTTAAAAACAAGGAACGCATTATGTATGAGCGGGAGAATTGGGACACCTACATTTCACATAATCCATGGAAAAGCGGACATTTGGGCAGGAAATTAAAATTCAACAAACATTCCTAAATGTTTTTGTTTAGTTCTTAAAAATCAGTACTTCAGTACTTTCTGGAAAAATAATTAAAATTTCATCGTCCGTTGATAAACTGTTTTCAAGGAAAAAAAGGATTAAATGTACTTGAGAGAAAAGTTCATCGAACATTCCGTTATGTTTCGTGTTTTTTTTTTTTTTTTTTAATAGCAAAACATGTAGTTCTGCATTGCTCAAACTTCTTATAGATACATTCCTGTTTGTGAAAATTGCAACACCACGAAGGACTTACGCGAGTGAGCTGAAATTTGCAGGAAATGTAAAGTAGGGCATGATATGCAAATGATTAGACTTGCAGACCGGTAGCGCATGCGTATACTGAGCAGCGCCCTCTGAACGGCGGATCGAACCGAATATAAATAGACGGCTGTAGCGTGGCGTGTATGGTTTTCGGTGGTTATATGCAAGAGTAAACGTTAACTGAATCTTTACTATGCCTCTTCGACGAAAGAAAGCGAAAATTTAAACAAATTTCGGAGTTTGAACGGTGCAGAATCGTCGATCTTCGTGAAGCTGGATTGTCTTACCGTGCAGTAGCCACTCGTGTGCAGCGTAAAAGCAGCACAATCATGCGTGTTTGGAAGCAGTGGACGGACGAGGGTCTGACAGCTCGTAAATCCGGAAGTGGACCCCGAAATGTGAAGTCAGCTCGCAATGATATACACCTGGTGCGTATGGCGCTGACGGACCGCACAGCTTCTTTGAGTCAATTGACAGCATAGTGGGCAACAGCTACAGGTGTTTCCTTGTGTGCTTCATCGATTCGGAGACGTCTGCTGCAGCGTGGGCTGCGTGCAAGGATTCCTTTATACAGGATTCCTCTCACGCAAAACCATCGCAGCCTGCAGCTACAATGGGCCAATGTACATAGGAGCTGGCGTGCTGATTGGCAGCAGGTCGTCTTTTCTGACGAATCCCGCTTCAATTTGTGGAACCATGATGACCGAATTCGTGTCAGGCGCTATGTCGCTGAACGGCACATTCCAGAGTGCATTATCGAACACCACAGTGGACGAACACCCGGAATTATGGTCTGGAGTACCATAGCACATCATGGACGATCACAATTGCTACGAATTGTGGACAATTTCAACAGTACTCGATACATAAATGAAGTTTTACACCAACAAGCTATTCCTTTCCTGCAAGCATTGCCAGGGGCTGTATTCCAGCAGGATAATATCTTCTTTATGTAATATAATTTATAGAAAATGCTCTCAATCTATAAGGATATATAAAAATGTAAAGACCAAGATAAAAATAGTGGTAACAGTTTAATAAAATAAAAAAAAGTCAATAATATCAACAATAATTAGCAGTAAGTTGTCATCCTAAGCCAGTGATAAGGCACGACTGTAAGCATGCTATATATACCAATAGCCCGAATATGATATCCAGAGACTGCAGTCTCGTCTTCCTTGTTACGAACTTTATTAAAATACCAGTGGCACCCGCACGGTTTTGTCCGTAGTGGAAAATTAAAAAGTATTTTGGTTCGCCTGTATATTTACAAATAATGTATGGTGAATTTCTCGCCAATGGGCTTGCCATGTTACGGTTCCACGTTATGATAACTTGGTAATTTACTCGTCCATCTTATGATAATTTTGCTCGGGAAAATGTTCTTAAAATTGGAATAGAAAAAGAACAAAATCGAATTTTCAAAAAATCGCTTCGAGGTGCTCACCCTCATGCTGAAAACTAACTTTGTGCCAAATTTCATGAAAATCGACCGAACGGTCTAGGCGCTATGCGCGTCACAAACATCCAGACAGACAGACAGAGAGACTTCTAGCTTCATTATCAGCAAAGAAAATTAATTTTAGCAAGCAGTTATTTGGTAATCTCAGCTTTAGTAAGGCAGCCTCTACCTCCAGCTAAGTTACTGACCATTCCAGACTGACACTCCATAGCAAGGACGAATGTGCAGTCTTTGGATGTCAGAACCAGGCTACTGATATATTGCATGTAATAACAGTAACAACTTAACATTGAAACAGTGGAAATATCAATTCTGAACAGAGAAATAAATGTTCATCCAAAATGGCGCAGAGCTAAAAAGCGTTGTATTCTTTTCTGAATAACTTGAGGAGTGGGTTCATTTCCGAAATTTTAAAAGTATTTTTTACTGAGAGAGCATGCTTAAAAACATAGGATTTGACGGGTTTTTTTTTTAAATAATTTGACAAAGTTTAATATTTTTAAAAATTATTTTAATTGGTGCGCAAATCACATTTCCTTTTTTACGCTTCTGCACATGACATCACAAGTGATGAAATGCCATTCACTGTTGCTATTAGCAAAGAGAGTAATATTTAATTCGCTTCTTTACTCACATGTACTGGCAACGATACGGTTGAAGGCAAGCGTGTAGGGCGCAATATTTAATTCGCTTTTGAATTATCATAACCTGGAAACGCGGTAGACAGCAAGCGTAAACATTCAGCTCGCCAGTGGAGTGCACCCAAAGTTCATCACATGTGACGTCATCAAGACCGCGCCTTATTCGAAAAATTGGACATTTAAAAAAATTAATTAGAAATTAAACGTTTTGAAAATAGAAGACTTTCCTCGCTCAATGTAATTTTTTTTTTGCTCATTCTATCAACTTCAGTGACTAAAAGTAGTATTTTGACTGATGGAAACAACCCCATAGGTGCAAACCGAAATTTGATCAAAATGTTTTCTATCCAAGCGGTTGAAGTAAACGTATTTAATACCTGCCCACATTCCGAGTGTTAATCATCACCGTAAGGGTTGAAATAAATATGCCAACATAACATTCGATTTCACGGAAGTGAGAGTTCTACACCACCCCTATAAAAATGTGAATGAACTTCTTTATTGCATTCTAATCTATTTATTTCGGGAAAATTGCGAGAAACTTCGCTTTTATCTTTCGTGTTATGTGGAACGCCAGGATGAAATTGGTTCATTCGCAGCTTGATATCCTGTAATAAGTGCAGTCATTCCTTACAGGGCATTTGGCCTTTTGACTATTCAGCGCTTATCCGTTTTTATAATTTTTTCAGCGCAAGTTTTCAACAAGGTGAGAGCAAACTCGATAATTTTTAAAAATGTTGGAAGTTGGTTCTATATTGTGTTCTTATAATTCATATTTGGAATAGGATAGAAATATATTTGTTATGCTGTTTTGATTGATTGAATATGTAATTAATTCATTAGTAGGAGAAAAATTACTATTGTGTCAGTATCTTGAATTGTGGTTACTTTGACCAAAATAGACGAAAAATGAAGAGCTTTTTTTTTTCTCCCATAGTGAATCGGAATATTGAAAGGGAATTTAGAATTCCGACCCGTTTTAAAATAGCGGGAAAGAACTCACTACGTTCAACGAATATTACGTGTTCATTACAAGATATTCGACCATTTCTTATCAGTTAATTTTCCAAGATGGAATATTTAATTCGGTTCAACTCGAACCGAACTTCGAGTTGAACCGATCCACTGTTTCGGTTACTCGTCTGGTCAGTGCTAATTTTATATTAGCTACCAGTTTGCTTAGCACTTTTGGCTTCCTTAAGAGGTTTTCCACCTCCGTCGCAGTCGTTTCCTATGCCGATCTAATAAGTGCTAATGAGCGCGAAACCGCAGTCCTTGCCTGGATTGACTGAGCTGGAGGTGAACTTTGGTGTGCAATCGTCCCTCGTTTTACGCGGTTAGACATGACGTCTTTATTTTTTTTTACGCAGATGAGTTTTGGGTTTAATACGGAGATGCGGCAATGCAAAAGAATAACGTTTTCCCCTCTTTCAAAATCCAAACTCCTAAGGATTGCAGATTACGCGTAATCAACTGCATTTTGGCGTGCTAATTATCGAGCTTGGACTACTGGAGACATTTTATACGATTGGTTCCGGAGCTCTTTCCAGAAGTAAAGTTATTAAACGCACACAGTTCAGAACTCACTGGAAAAAGAGCTTTTAGGAGTGACAAAGAAGGCCAAAACCAACAAGGATACCGACGGCGGTAACGCACAACCAAAAACGTTCACATTGAAAATTTTGACCCATTCCTAGACAATAGAAATGATTTTTCTGATTTGTTGGTGAAGGAAGATTCTGTCATGGAAATGACGCAAGTGATCATCGATGCGTTAATGCTCTGCAAAGAATTACGGAGAAAAATTCTTAATGACAGCCAAAAGACTATCATAGCCAGTTCCTCTATATAAACTGAACACGAAATTAGTTTATGTTTTCTTTATGCATGATGTGCATAAAAGTCGATATAAGTACACATTTAACTTATGCAATTAGTCGTCACTAGAATGAAGTATTTTGTTATCTACGGAACCAAAGCCCTATTTTAACACTAGTATTAGGTCTCAATTTACGCGGTTTCGATTAACGCGGCATTTCCGTGGAACGGAACACCCGTTTAAAAAGATGGTCTGCTGTATTTCTGCCTTGGCTATAAGACGGTAACTTACTGAAAAGACTTTTCATTGTTGTGAAAAATATTTTTATCTACCAGTTAAAAGGTTGATTGAATGTGTTTATTAAATGTATCGGCTGTATGCTGCACATTGGATCGGATCGGATCGGCCTCTTACGTAGGTAAAGTTGCCTAACGGTGTCAGCTCTCAAGTCGATTAAGCCTATCTCATATTGCTTGAGGTTTACCAAGACATGGCTGGCCCTAACCGGAGAGACGCTTCTGGCTGAAAGTGAGGATATCAGCTGCTCATTACTCTGCCTTGGACGGGAAAACGGCAGTATCTGCAGAAACGAAACTTTGAGATATTAGAAGAAAAGCGTTTCGGATTCAATACTAACGATTGGGAAACGTCGAAAATATACGTTTTTCTCGCGTCTTTTTTAAAGCGGAAACTAAATAAGCGATCTTCTACAGTAAAGCTAACGTACAAAAGATGGCAAAAAAAAATTAATTTGAATTCTGAAATTTTGAATTCAAATTATGTTTTTCGCAATCACGAACTGAGACAGGACCCTGCTCATTGGAGTTATTGTTTATAGAAACGGCTCCTGTCCCCCCCCCCCCCCAAGCCTGCCTCTCCTCCTGGGCGCTTACTTGTGCATAGTTGTGTGTGTGCGTAGACCTGTGTGTATGCACGTAGGCGTGTGTGAGTGTATGTGTGTGAAGTCGTGTGTGTGTATGTGTGTGAACGTGCGTGTGTGTAGGACATGGACGCCTCCGACCAGGAGAAGCGGATAGCTCAAAACCGGAGCAGCCGCGCCGCCAGCAGAGGACGGTGGGCAATGGTGCTGCAAAGGCTTCTGGTCCAAGTTGAAAAGGGCACGGACACCAAAAACGGTCAAATGAGAACAATAAGCAATCGTGATTGCTCAAAAAAAAAAAAAAAAAAAAGAAAGAAAAGAAAAGAAAATTAATTTGAATTCTGAAATTTTGAATTCAAATTATGTTTTTCGCAATCACGAACTGAGACAGGACCCTACTCATTGGAGTTATTGTTTCTAGAAACGGCTCCTGTCCCCCCCCCCCCCCCCAAGTCTGTCTCTCCTCCTGGGCGCTTACTTGTGCATAGTTGTGTGTGTGCGTAGACCTGTGTGCATGCACGTAGGTGTGAGTGAGTGTATGTGTGTGAAGTCGTGTGTGTGTGTGTGAACGTGCGTAGCGTGTGTGTAGGACATGGACGCCTCCGACCAGGAGAAGCGGATAGCTCAAAACCGGAGCAGCCGCGCCACCAGCAGAGGACGGTGGGCGGTGGTGCTGCAAAGGCTTCTGGTCCAAGTTGAAAAAGGCACGGACACCAAAAACGGTCAAATGAGAACAATAAGCAATCGTGATTGCTCAAAAAAAAAAAAAAAAAAAAAAAAAAGAAAAATTCGCAGTTACTGCCTTTTACCTGCACACGGCAGAATTATCCAGGAACGTTTCTGAATTGTTTTTACAGTGCACATACAGATGAAGCTAATAAAAGCATATTAAAAAAGTAACGTCAAATTAATAGTAAAATTTAGTTACAGGCAGGCCTAGGTCCAGAAAACTCCATAGTACCAACAGCCTTAAAATTCTGTACAAGACTACTTCGATCCCCTGGGGCTTGTACGTGGTTTTTTTTTATTTTGAATGAATTTTTTTTTGAATAAATTTTTAAAATTAAAATTTCACGTAAATTGCCTACTAAAGGGATGAAAGATTTCCCACACCCTTTAACATGCTCATTCGAAAGAGACATTTTTCGAGAGAAAAAAGGGTTTCCATTTTAGCGGAAAGTTCTAAGCTCAACTCAATTCACAAGCCCGGCACAAAATAATAACGAGACCACGAATTTGAAAGCGCATTTTCAAACATACAAAAATTACCGTTTTGCACTGCTCAAGAGCTTTGCACCTACACTGTAACAAATTTCGGAAACGTTTCTGGATATATCGGAAACGTTTCCGAAATAGTAAGAATCCTTCATCCAATAGCGAACTCCTAATTATTCAGAAAGCTTTTTCTTATTTCAAAAAATCTAGAAGCGGAAGTGATGACGCAATGCCTCGAAATGTATTTTATCCTTCCCAACATATTTTATCCGGGCGCCAGTGAGTCGGAAATAACGAGAACTTATTTTTTTCCTTATCTATGGTTGCTGCAGTAAGCAACTGTTTAGCATTGGATTGCTTGTTATTTCATGTCTAGAGAGCGGTAAAATGCGTCGAAACTAATTTTACGCCTTCGCATTTTGGACTGCCCATGATTTTTTAGACGATGTACGCAGCTATTAAGTTAGTTAATAACGATTTGCTTCTTTACAATTTCCAGTGAGACATATGATATGATTAGACATATATTGTGTGCTCAAGTGTGAATAGTTTCAACACCCGTGTTTATACTTTATGAAACGAAACCCTTTGGATTACTTATCCAGTTGTAATGGAGGTACTTAGATTTTATTCCGCTTGTTCACTTGTAAGTATTAATGAATATTTTAAAACATGTTGTTATATACATTTATATTTTTGTTGATTTGCATTTGATTAGGCTCAATTGTAACTGTTTTTGGGTTTATCTAATTGATTTCAAGTTATCCTACATACCTCCTATGTGCGCAGTGTACTATTTGTTGTAACCAATTGAAACTGAGTAATTACACAAAAGAAAGAAGATTTCTATTTGAAAAGCAATCACAGAAAAATTATTCCGAAATACTCAAAAACGGTTGCAATTAATTCATCTGCTTATTTATTTTGTTAAATGTGGTTAACAATAAAAAATTCCATGACATTAGTTGTTCCGTAAATAACATTTCCTTCGTGGACATACTAGTTTAATGTAGGACAGTCAGGAGGAATGAGTCAGTGGTAAAAATAGGAACAGCTGCATTTACATGCCAAAATAAAAAGTAATATTATTTCATGTCATTGTTTTAAAAGTGATCGTTTTTTAAAAAACTATGTTATTAATATGCAATGTACATATGGGGAGAAGACGAGGGTCGTTCACCACGCAGACTGTGCCATTGACATTTTCAAGGAGTTGCTTTTTTAAGGGGGGTGGGCGCTTTATAGCATTTTATGGGTGCACCATCACTCTTATGGTGGGGGGGGGGATTCTCGTATATATGAAATGGAATAATCATGTAATAGAGTTCAATGTTTTAATAAATACAATATATAATGCATTTTGCGCACACTGTAAAAATAAAATCAGTAACCTATTTTGATTAAGTATTTATATTTGTGATGAACTGGAAAAGGGCAAGAACAGAAGAATCAACTCGAATGGTTCCAGCAGGGGGACTTGGTGTCATATTTAAATTCATCAATTTCTCTGTTGGTACTTTTCGGTACACTTTGTTCGTCAGAGAAATTGACTTGAGGTGAACGAATTCCGGAACGCGAAGGGTAGGTAAGTCCTGTCAAATTTTATCCGAAGATAAAAGTTATCAAGTTTGATACAAGATATGTTTTTAAGTTCTGCATTAAAAATACATTATGTTGATAGTTTTGTCTTGAAAATATTGAGAGAAAAACTGAAGTTTAAGATTGTTTAACAAACAATCCCCACTTTTCAGAAGGCACCCCCCCTCCAATCCCCCGACGATTTTGTGATTAGGAATGAAACTACTAGATTATTTCATAAATTTTCAAAAATTTATAACTGTGCATATGTTATGCTGTTAACCATGCTATTTGTCATTACAAATTCAAAAAAAAAAAAAAAAAATCCACGAATGATTCTAAAATTGCTTGTATTATTGCTCTTAGATATGAAAGAATTGAAACTGATATGGTACGCAATACTATAGTAAAAAATTATATTTTAGAAAAAATCACGGAAAAAGGATTCCGAAATTCTCGGAAACGTTTTTGGAAATTGTTTGGAGAATTCCGAGATACTCGGAAACGTTTTCGAAACTTTCATGAACCACAGCTGCACAGAATACTCAGAAACATTTCTGGAAATTACGGAAAGAGGATTCCGAAAAACTCAGAAACGTTTCTGAAAATTACAGAAAGAGGATTCTGAAATACTCAGACAAGTTTCTGGTCATTACAGAAAGAGGATTCCGAAATACTCAGAAACGTTTCTGAAAATTACAGAAAGAGGATTCCGAAATACTCAGACACGTTTCTGGACATTACAGAAAGAGGATTCCGAAATACTCAGAAACGTTTTTGAAACTTTCATGAACCACAGCTGCACGATATACTCAGAAACGTTTCCGGATTTTTTTTACAGTGTATTATCAGCTTTGCACCTATAGCTATGCAAGTTGGTACTACAAGTTAGCTTAGAACCCGGGAAAGGGGGGCACTTCATAGTGCTTTTTTAAAAATAATAACTTGCTTATGCATGTTTCCCTTAATATCTTTTTGGTCTTTTGGGAGTGGGATTGTGTTCTAATAATTATGAGCTCTTTACTTAAATTCTATTTTCTGCGGGAGGGGAATTTTCAGTCGGTTCGAAACGGGACTCATTCCACGTTTTAAAATTTATTTCTTACTAATAGGCGATTCAATTATATGCGAATCAAATAAGATTGCAAAGCAATCTTCGGTTGTTCGTGAGCAGTAACGAGCACGTGGTGGAGCCATCTAACTAATAGACGATTTAATTATTTGCGAATCAAATAAGATTGCGAAGCAATCTTCGCGGGTTCGTGAGCGGTAAAGAGCACGTTGTGGAGCCATCTAGTAATGTAAAAAAATATTATAATACAGTATATCTCCGAAAATCTTACCTTAATCCATTAGTTTCCATTTTTTCCCTCAAGGTGACCACCTTGGAAATATGCATATAGTCACTATTTGCACGATTTGAAATTTTTAATCTGTTAGCTTTCAATTGAATTAAAATAAATGTGATTAAAAAAGTAAATAGTCTTTCAGAAAACGTAGCTTAAGTTCTACGAATTCAATCGCATGTATTAAAATGTTTCGTATCTGAAAATTGAAGTATTCTTCCTCAAAACTGAAGTCATTGCATAGAACAAGAAATGGCGACGGATCAAGGTAATCAAATTCAGCCGTTTGTACTGCAGATACATTTTTTTTTCTACAGCTCAAATGCGGCATTGCGTTTCATGAAAAAAAAAAAACTTATTTGCAACTTTGAAGGGTGATCTACCTTGGGAATCTACCCTCTGGTCACCTTTGCTTCACCTACCATATTCTTTTCTCCGGAATTTACAATTCACCGAAGATGGTGTGGCTCCAATCCAGAGCTGGATCTTAAGGGACGCAAGCCCAGGCCCTTGCATCCGGGCGGCAACTTCTGGAGGGCGGGAAATTCACCCCATTTCTGTATTTTTCCCATTGAGACTCGACAAAGAAACTTGAAAGAAGATGGATCAGGGCGGCAGCTTCTAGTTTTTGCCCCGGTTGAAGGTCCGTAACGGCTTCGATCGTTTCTGTTAATTGAGGTTCTACTGTATTTTGACGATTGATTTATATTGAGATTGAGTCGATTATACATGTCAAAGGATATTTTATGCATCTTTTGACATATATCTTGTAATTTTTTCAAGTCATTTCCACCAGAAATAGTGGAGTTAGAAGCTGATGTCCATGGAGCGGTCGCCATTAGAGATTGTTGCTGGTGAGCATCACTCTGAAGCCACAACTTTTATCATTACAATTTTTCATTCTAGTAAACAACATATTTTCTAAGAATATAAACCCCATTGTGGTCTAAAAGTTAAAAATTGCATGGTTTTGAGCTGTTTGGTTACAATATCATTTTTTTCCACCTTTTTTTTCACATTTCTTAAAAATTCATTCAAAAAATATTTATATTAATAATATCATCCCAGAGTTTTGTTTATACAGAGTAAAATTGAATAAATCATATTCACCCAAATTTTCAGAACTAGTCATCAATAACTGTTCAAGGTAGAATGCCCACCAGTTAAAAAATATTTGTTTCGGAAAAAAAAAAAAAAATTAAAATCATCTTGAATTCTGAAATTTTGAATTCAAATTATGTTTTTCGCACTCACGAGTTGCTACAGGACCCTGCCTATTGTTTCTAGAAACGGCTCCTGTCCCTCCAAGCCTGCCCCTCCTCCTAAGCGGTTACGTGTGTTTAGTTGTGTGTGTGTGTAGGCGCGCGTGCGTCATGTGTAGGCTTGTGTGTGTGCGTAGACCTGTGTGTATACAGGTAGGCGTGAGTGAATGTGTGTGTGTGTATGAGCGTGCGTGTATGTATGTAGGTCATGGACGCCACCGACCAGGAGAAACGGACTCCAGGAGTCAGTGCTCGGAGCCGAGCCTGCAGAGGACGGTGGGCGGTGGTGCTACAGAATTCCCTGGTTCAAGCTGAAAAAGGCACGGACATCAAAGAAGGTCAAATGAGAACAATAAGCAATCGTGATTGCTCAAAAAAACTCAACAGGTATTCTAGTGCTCATAACGTCGGAACGAATCAGAATTTTTCACTGAAATTTTGGCAACATTGGATAGTTTAACTAGGTTTTTATGACATAAAAAATAAGTGGATTTTTTTGACACGTCTAAACTAATTTCCCCTCCTTAAGTGTTCACTAAAAATTTTGTGCCTCAATTCATTTTCATTTTATGCATACAGTATATATTTGATGCTGCTTGTTATTTTCGATGTTTAATATGAATGCTTAAGAATAATGTGCGTATATCAATTTTTTTCTCTTTTCAGAATAGAAGATAAAGAACAAATATGTCTTATTTATTCATTATATGTGTTGTTATGTCGACATGCTTCCAGATTCATTGCCGAGCGGACTTTACTGGGTATGAAACAGTTGTACAAGTACTATGTTTAAAAATGGAAATTTTAGTAGAAAATTTTAGAAAGAAACAACTTTAGATCTGTAATAATCTTCAATAATCATAAACACTTAATCTAAACTTTTGACGAACTGAGAATTAAGAAAATTTGTTGTATAATTCATAAGGATAAGAATTTGGTTTAGGTATTTTTATCGGTGTATTAAAGGACTACAATTGTTAAACGTAATGATTTAACGTCCTACATGCCGCATTTAAGAATAAAAATTATTTAAAAAAAAATTCTGTCTATTATGTTACAGAGAGTTCACGAATCATTCAACAACGCTGACGTTATTCGTCTCACGAAAAGGGATTTTTTAAAAGTCAGCGGGCGAAAAAGTAGCTAATGTCTGTGTAGACTGCAAACAGGAAAAAAAAAATTGATAATTAAAGTCAGTGAAGTTTTGATTAATGTGCACTGATTTAACGAATATGACGGTCTACTCTTCAGGAACTGATTGAGTCTGCGTTTACTCTACTTTCCCGTAGAAGTAGAGAAAAATAAGGGGTGTGTGGGGCGGGGGGGGGGAGAAACAAGTACGAAAGAACTTTCAATGCATCGTGAAAAATTAAAAAATAAAATAAAAAAGTAAATAAATAAAATAATTTAAAAAAAAGAAACTGAAAAGAAAAAAAAAATGTAAAGTAGAGTTTTTTGATAAGGAAAATGAGTGTTTGCTGCTTTGTAACCCTTAATACGTTTGAAAGAATAGTCCGATTTGAAGTTGAACAAACTTTTTTTATATCTCGATTTGCTTTGTTATGATTTGTGCAGCAGTGATTATATAATAGGTTTCGTTTCATTCCTGACACTGATTTGTTTGAACTACCATTTTTTAATGATTAAAATTACTTCGATAAAAATATCTATGTATCTCACAAATTCTAGGCACAAATTACTAGCACTAAGTCCCAGCAACGCCGAAGAACTGGACACTTTAAAGAAACTTGCCAGAAACCCTCAGGTATGATTGTGTTGATGCATGATTTACATATTTTTCCTTTTAGAACATTTTAGAAATTGCATTTAGTTCAAAGATCAAAGAAATAACAAATCGCATTGGAGGCAATGAGACGCAAAGGGATGTAAATGGACATTCTCAAGTTTGAGTAAAACGCGTTTAAAGATATTTTCCTATGTAGGCTTTCATTGAATTTTGTTTCTAAATCATGCTGTACAGCAGCACCTACCAGGGCTACTAGTACTATCTCTTGCCCCAAGACAGAGGAGATGTTCACCTATCATTCGTACTGGTTATCTCCAAGTTTTTAATTTTGCCACTTGCATCCCTTTGCTACTCACTGCCTCATTTGTCAAAAATTTCGAGACGATGTTTTTAATTTTCTTTAACAGGTTGATGTTTGGAACGAACCTCTAGGTTTGAACGAAGAAGTAAACGTGAGGGTTCCACCGGAAATAGCCAATCGTTTGGAAACAGATTTGAGGGCAAAGGGAATTGATGTCACCGTTGTAACAGATGACCTTCAAAAGTATGTTATTATTTTCTATATATAAATTAATAAAACTGCTGGCTAGAAGAATGCTTATTTTCGCCGGCATTTTCGTCTGATTTCAAACATTTTCGGTCAAATAATGAAGAAGAATAACCTTGTTGACTTTGTTGATGCTGCCACAAATAATTGTTGATATCAGCCAAGAAAGAGCTTTCTCTACCTTTCTAAATGAGGAAAAATGAATAAGCTTTTGGTTTTGACCATTTTTAACCGACTTCAAAAAAGAAACGTTTATTTCATACCGTATATGCAGGGGTTGATTCAGATATAGAGGGGCCCTAGGCCAAAATATTTTTCGGAGCCTTTATGCAGTCAAACCTTACACTTTTAGTCATTTACTAAAGCAATTTTAGCCATTTGGATCTCTAAAAAGCTGTTAAAATGAAAATACATCTTGAAAATGATTCAGAAACGTTTTTGGAAAATAATGGGCATTTAATGTGTCCGGTTTCTGCCAGTAACATATCTTGCAAAAAAAAAACAGGAACAATTTACGCTAAAATTCAGTAACTTACCTGAAAATATTCTGGAATCTTTCTGAAGAATTCAGAGATCTCCCAGGTTAAAGCCAGTCATGTCTCTGGAACCTTCAGAGAAAAAGGTATGTTTAAAATATTAGCTGGGCACTTTCGTGATTTAGCAAGAAAGCAAGAGGCATGTGTCATCTCATTGATCATCAAAGAGATGAAATCTGCCTGCAGTTCGGTTATTCACTATTCCAGATTGAGGAGTTTAAAAAGAACGAAACACACTGCAGTCTCTGGATGTAAAAACTGGGCTGTCCGGTTAATTCTACCTTAGCCCTGGCTTAGAGGCGGTAACTAACTGCTAAGAAAGCATTATTGGAACCGTAGCAAAAGTTGAAACATACTTGCAAGTGAGTACCATGGATCTTGCCTGCATTTCTGACAAAGCCATGGAGACCGGAGACCTATTTGCTCTTATGGGAAGCTTAGGCAAACTGAACGGATTTGAAGTAGACACATTTAATGTGTATACGCTCAGTTAACCTTTAAACCGGCAGTTAAAAATATTTTAGACAACAGTAAGAAGTCTGTGTTCGTAAAAATTCTAGCAACTCAGGAAACTTTTTGACAAAGATATTTAATTTTCCTCGGAAATTGAGGAAGACTGTAAAATCTTGAAACGTTCCATGAAAATAATCAGTGATGTTTTTCGGAATTTTTTTACAGTGTAGGCGATGGCCTGGTTTACCAATTCAGTAATCAGACCCTGCTTATATATATATGTTTTTGGCTGTTTGTTAGCTCATACAGTCTCGCTTAGTGAACTTTTTTTTTTTTTTTGATGAATAAGGAATGGTCTAATTTAGACCCAATACTTTTGATCAACCAAATTTGATCGCTAGAAAAAAAAAGTTATTTGCTGAAAACGGTAAATTTCGTGTAATTTCCAATTAGAAGAATTAAATAAAAACCCATTGTTTAAAAATGGCTGCCCCAAAACTTAAAAATTAATAGTAATCATAATGGGAGTTTTGAATGAAATATCATCCGAAGCAAACTTGAAATTCATTCACTATCATTATACTGCTCCAATTGTGGTAATGTTACCTCATGCCAATAATAGATAGTAAGTCGAAAGTAAGGAGAAATAGGATTTTTATCACGAGTAACTTATCCCCATTTGTTTACAACGTCCACCTAGGACAGAAAATAAAAAATAAAAAACGTGTTGATACAAGAACAAATGAATTTCAAGCTTTTGCAAAAGTATGATTGAATACCTCACGGAAAATGACGAAATGGTTGAGTGTTTTAACGCTAATTTAATACAGTGAATACATACGTTTCTCTTTTATACGTTTTTATCAATTATACGTTTTTTAAATTGGTCCCTGCGAAGTTTAATACACATTAACCTATACCTATTATACGTTTTTTCATTTGTACGCTTTTTTATACAGTCCCTTCAAAACGTATAAACGTTGCTTCACTGTATTTTAAAATGTTTTTAAAAGTGCTATGTTTGAATTCAAAACTTAGAATAATTTGAACAAGAAATTGAGGTAACAGAAAAAGACACTTTTGCTGTGCTGCGACGACGCGTGTAGTGTTTATTAAAATAATAATAATAATAATAATAATAAAGACTCAAGCGATTTTAATTCGATAAATTCAGAGTCATTCTAATTGTCAAGCCTCAACCGAAGGGAGATCTTTTTAAAAGAACCTTATTATAGTGTAACGAGTTGACGATGAAGTGCAATTATCTCTTTGCAATTTTGCAACAAAAGCCACATCAAAGTGTTCAAGTAAGATAATATTAATAATTCATGCAAGGGTTCAAAGGCTGTAGGATCGTTATATCGAGGATTTCTTATGTATTTCAGGTGGATAGACCGAGAGAAAGAGGAAAATCCCATAGATAACGCTTTAGCAGGAAGACAAGAAGATTTCCCTTTGGACGTCTACCACACTTATGACGCTGTGAGTACATTAAAAAAAAAAAAAAAAAAACCCTGACACATTAACAAAACTAATTATTTCTTCAAATAACAGCCACTGATTGGAGCGTTGCTGATGTTAAATTTCGTTGCAAATTAATACATTTTCTTGGTATCAGTTTTGTTCGAAACTTCTCATACAGGGTGTCCTGAAATAGACCGAATGTTTTCAAAAGTTTATGACAGGAAAACGTTTAATGATAAAAACAAATTTTTGGATAAACTTCAAGCGATGGGCCGTAAATCCCCCCCCCCATGAGTTCCAAATTTTAGTTCAAAATCTTTTTAACAGATGGCGCTTCAGATAGTAAGTCCGTAAATCAAAAAGGAAGAATTGAAATTCAGCGATTTTTTTCTCCGATTACGACATGTGATTGTAGCCGACCGTAGACGTTTTGAAAATATTGTTATGTAATTTTGTTCATTAACGAATATTTTCGAAAAAGTACGACGTAAATTTCTGTCTTTCTTTGATGAAAGGCTTACTTTCTGCAGCGCCATCTGTTGGAAAATTGTTGAACTGAAATTTGCTACTCTGAAAAAAAAAATTACAGTCCGTCATATGAATTTTCTGCATGAATTATGTTTTTATTATTCACCGTTTTCCTGTTGCAAATTTTTGAAAACAGTCAGTCTATTTCAGGACACCCTGTACATGTATATATTTTTCCATGTGCTGTCTTACCTCCTCTATCTAAAAATTTATTCAAATTGCTTTCAGATAATGGAGTATTTGGATTCTTCGGCTGAAAGATATGCTGAAATAGCTTCTGTAGAAACTATCGGCACAACATACGAAGGAAATGCAATAAAAGGAATAAAGGTATGGATGTGTTTAAAAAAATTTTCGAATCACTCCAAAATGCTAGGAAAATGATCATTTTTATAAAATTTCCGAAAACAACTCACAATTAAAAAATTAAGCGATTGCTTAAAAATTCAACGAATGAATTTCACTTACCGCTAAGTTTAAAAAATTAATTTGAATTTTGTCATCTTGAATTCAAATTATGTTTTTCGCCATCACGAGTGTGTCTATGTAGGCGTGTGTGTTTGTTTGTGTGTGTGTGGGTGGGGGTATGTGTGTTTGTGGTGTAGAGGGTATGTGTATGTGGGCATGTGTGTTTGTGTGCAGGCATAAGTGTTGGTAGTTGTGTGTATGAGTGTTTGTGTGCATGGGGGCGGGGTATGTGTATGTGTGTGTAGTCATATGTGTTTGTGTCTGTGTGCAGGCATGAATGTGTGGGTAGTTGCATGTATGTGTACGTGTCTGTGTGTATGCGCGTGTATATGTGTTTGTGTGTGTGTATATGTTTGTGTTTGTGTGTATGTGTTTGTGTATGTGTGTAGGTGTTTGTGTGCGTGTGTGTGTGCGTATGTGCGTGTGTGTGTAGTTGTGTATGTATGCGCGTGTGTGTTGGACATGGATGCAACCTGGAGACGGCTTTCGTTATAGGAGCAGCATCGTGATGAGCCAGCCGGTCGACGGTGATGGTGCGGAGGGTGGCGGTGGGAAAATAAAATGATAACACGCCAAGAACAGTCAAATGAAAGCAATAAGCAATTGTGATTGCTCAATAAAAATCGTAAGTTTCCTTTTTAAGTCCCTCAGAAAATATAAATAGTAAATGCAAATTTAACGCCATAAGGTTAAAAAAATAAGGTCTAATGCAGTCAACTTTTACTCAAAAAAATTGGAAACTTCAGTTTCCTTTCTTTTTTTCCGATTGAAAACTAAATTATTTACTATAAATAGGAAAATAAGTAAGAATGAGAAGTAATTTCAAGAAGTGATTTCAAGTTTTCATTCGTGATAAGATAACTTCATAACATATCTTAGTATATTTCACCTTCTTCTTGAAAAAGTGGAGCATAAGTGTACACCTGTAAACAAATTCGTGAAAGTACATTTTTAAATATTCCTTCAGACACTTCATTGCTGCATATTGACGAGACTCCCTGTAAATTCTCTACCTAAATCTTCATTCAAGGCAAAATATATTTGTTAATATAACGATAAAGTAACTAGCTGCCGGACTGGATAAAAAATCAGAGCTGGCTACAGAGAGTGCTAATAAGCACGAAACTGCAGTCCTCGGCTGGATATGACTGAGCTGGCGGTGTATTTCACTTCCAAGTGGTTAAAACAGGGGTTCCCAAACTTTTTCAATTCACGGCACTCTTCGAAAGATTCAAGTTCTTTCAGAACTCACTGCTCAAAAACATTTTCTTTTCTTTACATAATGAAGTTGTCGTACCTCCTGCGCAATTTTAATATAGCGCATAAGTGGCACTAATATTTTGCAATTGAATTATTTATTGATATCGAACATTTTCTCTAGCACAATTCATCTTTAATCCGAAGGTTATCCAGTCCTTTTCTAGTTGATCCCAAATGCTCGAATGTACCTGCTCAGTTACGACGATCCTTTCTTTGCTGCCCCAGAAAATCGCGCTCAAGTCTGGTGAAGTTTTCGTCAGTTAGACGAAAGGTTTGTTTAAAGTATTTTTCACGGAGCATATTCTATTTATTTCCAGATCGGCTCCAAAGGGACTGACAAACCAGCCATCTGGATCGATTCTGGAATCCACGCCAGAGAGTGGGTAGCTCCAGCAACATCCCTGTACATGATCGATAACTTGCTCAAGGGCTACGACACAGATTCTGAATCTAAGGAACTGTTGGACACTTTCGACTGGTACATCTTCCCTGTTGTCAACCCTGATGGTTACAAGCACACTTGGGCTATCGTAAGTCCATCCTTCCCTTTCCTTCAATTTACGCCAGCAATCTCAAAGCAGTTATCTCCAAACTTTGCCAACTCACGGCTCCCTGAAAATGATGAAATTTTTTCGAGAAGCCCTATCCTACCTTTTTAGGCAAATAAGTCTTGAAATGATTCTTGAAATTGATCAGTATATTAAAACGTTACTTCATGCAAAAACACTTACGAAAAGTTAGGATATAGGAAAACGGATTCAAGAATATATGAACAAAAGTATAGACCTGTAGTCTCTATTTTTAGCAGTAAGTTACCGTCCCTAAGCCGGGGCTAAAGCAAAACTACATACAACATACCAGACATCCCGGTTATCACAGCTAGAGACTGTAATTTCGTTCTTATAAGAACTCTCCAGTGTTATGCTAGACTGAAAAGTTCTAATAAGAACGAAACTGCAGCCTCCAGCTGTGATAACCGGGATGGCTGGTATGTTACACTATAGTCTCTATGTCTTAAAATGTTTCTTGAAATTGATCAGTATATTAAAGCGTTACTTCATGTAAAAACATTTAAGGAAAGTTAAGGTATAGAAAAACAGATTCAAGAAAATATGAACAAAAGTATAGACCTGCAGTCTTCGAACTGAGTCAACTCACAAAGTCAGTAAAATGATAAGATTTTTCTGGGAACGTCACCCTACATTTGTAGATACCGGGATGTCGCATGTATCATAAAGTGGTATCTGAAAAGTATAGGTGAAAGTAACTTTATAAACGTGAAGAAAATTTTTAAATTTACCGATTAAGACAGAAAGATTCGAAAAATATAAGCAAAGTAGACCAGTGATCTTCAAACATTGTCAATTCATGAAACCTTTAGCTTTTATAAGTTTTTTTTTCGGGGAAGTCCATCCTACCGTTTGAGTGGTTAACGTTTTTTGGGGTAGCGCTATCCAACTTTTACAGACCTTGCTTAAAAGTCAAAACCAAAACGCAGACCAGTGATCTTCAAACATTGTCAATTCATGAAACCTTTAGCTTTTATAAGTTTTTTTTTTCGGAGAAGTCCATCCTACCGTTTGAATGATTAACTTTTTTGGGGTAGCGCTATTCAACTCTTACAGACCTTGCTTAAGAGTCAAAACCAAAACGCAGATCAGTGATCCTCAAACTTAGTCAACTAACAGAAGTTTTAGTACTTAGAATGTTACTTACTTTTTGGGGAATCCCCATCCTACTTTTATGGACAATTAAATTTTAAAATTATACTTTAAATACATCAATACCAGGGCCGTAACCAGACTTTTGTTTCGGAGGGGTTTTTACCAAATACATTTTTTGAAACATTTATATAGTCTATCAAATTTGGTTTCATGTGTATTCTATTAATTTTTGTTGCAATAGATTATTTAAATGGAGGGAAGGAATGTTCTTATAAAACGCCATATTGTTACATAATAAATGAATTTCTCAATAACTACCATAAACACACAATGAGTTTGTACAATTTTTCATTATGCTAATTTCTTTTCACAAATAAAATTGAAATAATAATAACAAAAACAATATTATTTTTGTCTCCAAAATATAAAGAAATAAATAAATAATGGAAAGTATTTCTTTGGGTAAAATATTTCGAAGGGGGTTTGAACCCTATAAACCACCCCCTTACATACGCCCTATCAATACATTAAAGTTACTGTAAATGAAGGTGGATAAGTATATAAATTCAGAAGAAAAAGAAAGGCTGGTTTTCATGAAAGACTACTGCCGTGTGCAGGTAAACGGCAGTATCTGCATAAATGAGTTTTCGAGATATTTGAAGAAATGCGTTTTGAATTCAATACTAACAATAGGGAAAGGTTGGAATTAGACGTCTTTTTCGCGCCTTTTTTTCAGCGGAAATCAAATTAGCGAGTTTGTACAATAAACATAACGTACGATAGGTGTCAAAAATGAAAAAAATTGTAGTTACTGTCCTTTACCTGCACACGGCAGAATAGACCTACCTTCTTAGTCTGTTTCTCTGTAAATATTTCCCTCCTATGTAAAAAAAGACTCAAATAGAAGCGGATTAAATCTGCCTCGATAGAAGCTTGCTTACCAACTCACAGTAATAGATGAAGTAAATGAATAATGTATGGATTAATCTACTTATACCAAATGAATTTTCTTAACTGCTTCTTCTATTTCTGTATAGAATCGCTTTTGGAGGAAAAACAGAGCTGTTCATAGAAGTCTGAACACAAATCCTTTCTGCAGAGGGACTGACCCGAATAGAAATTTCAACGCATCGTTTGGAGGTACATTTTAATTTAATGTAATCTGAATTTCAGAAGAATAATAATTTTCCTTTCAAAGTTTGAAGTAGCCGCTTTTATTGTTAAGCATGAGTAGGCTTCTGCAGTAAGCAATTGTCCTTGCACTGTAAAAACATTCAGAAACGTTTGTGGAAAACAATGGGCAGCTTATGCACCCAATTTCTGCCAGTAAAATACCTTGAAAAAACCAGAAACTTCTTTCGCTAAATGTCCGTAATTTTTCTGAAATTATCCTGGAAACTTCCAGAAAAACTCTGAAATCTCTCCCGGTTATAGTTTTGGGAACCTTCCTGCAAAATTAGCTTTGCGTAATGCAATTGATTAGAACCTTCCCTGATTATCCTATAACACTTCAAGAAACATTACAAGTAAGAACAACGCATGTTGCAAAGTAGCAGCTATCCAGCAACTTATATGCTCTCATTTGGAGCTAAGTTTATCGGGACGAGACCGCATAGTTCAATGTCGATATACTATGTATAAACATACTCAGTCAATCTTAAACTGGTAGCTAAAATACTTTGCCCAATATGAAAAGTCTGTATTCGATTAACTAGTAGCAATTCAGGAAACTTTTTTGCGAAGATACTTGATTTTACGAGGATATAGATGAAAACCTGTGAAATCCCGAAACGTTCCACGGATAAAATCAGTAACTTTTCGGAATTTTTTTACACTGTGTCTAGAGGTGCATCGAGAGAGGTTGAGTAAAACAAATAGCCCTTGGTTTTAAAACATGTTGGCAATATCATTACATTATTAATATATCAATATCATTAACATGTATATGTGTTTGGATTGTACATGCAGTCTCGTGTGGTTCAGTTGTTTTGCACTGCGAAAACAATTCAGAAACGTTTCTAAAAAATAATGGGAAGCTAATATGCCCAATTTCAGTAACATATCTTGCAAAAAACAGAAACGTTCTCCACTAAAAGTCAGTTTCCTTCCTAAAGTTATCTTGAAATCCTTCGGAAAGATTCAGAAATCTTTCCGGAAAAAACCAGTCTTCAATAAATCAAGAACCTTCAGAGAGAACTTACGTAGGTAAAAAAATAATAGGAAAACTCATTAAGCATGGCCAAAGCTAAGCCCAAGAAAGGCTGCGACGCCGTCGCCGGTGGAAAAAACGGCCGACTCCGACTACAACTCCTCGGTTTTGAAACGCCCGACTCCGACTCCAGCTTTTTCTTTTTTTTTTTTCCAATTTTCTCTCCTCATGGGAAGGAGAAAAAAACCAAACACAGTGATTGAAATATTAACTAATTTTTATGAAATTTTCGTGTCGAGTGTTATTGCATATACTTGAGATGCGTACAAAGTTGGACAAAAGGAAGGTGTCACTGAAAATTTGGTGTCGAGAAGGACTTTGACCTCCTCAGAAATTTGTTCTAAAATGAAAACTTTGAACCAAGAACTATGGAAGACTTATCTGACTCACCACTGATACAATAGGCAATCCCCAGGTGGTGCCCTTTCCATCAAGGCGGATAGAGTCGTCCAAACTACAATCAGTAGGCTGCAAGTGGGCATATCAAGTACCTTTCATTTCATTTAGGTGAGAAGATTTTTGAGACCTGTACTAATTGTAGATTAGTGCAGACATCTCTAGTTCATCTTTTGCATTGTGCAGGCCTGGACAGGGAGGACATTTACTCCAGTCCGCTCCTGGTGTATGGTTTTTTGAGGACTCTTGGGCTCATGGACCTGGTCTAGCTTGCGGCTAGACCGGAGAAATAAGTCATCATCATCATCACAACGCTGGAAATTCAATTTGAAATTCCAATAGTTGCAATTTTTAAAGTGAAATTAGTCAAAAACCTCATTTTTTGATAGAATAAGGAGGAATAATGACAAATTAATGTTGATCAAATCGTGTCAATTTTTGAAAGCTGTAAATTTAGAAAAAGAAGCTTTCTTGTAAAGTCCCCGGATGGTACTTATATTGGGGGGGGGGGGACATCCCAAGTTAGTTAAAGAGTTTATGAAAAATTATAAATACTTAAATTCTAAAAATTTTTCCAAAGAAATTTTGAATTATATTTCCTTTATAATATTTCAATGAAAGATGGTTGATATGTTGCTGGGAGAGGGTGGGTACACATCGAGGATGGAGAAAATTTTGCACAAATTGCGGCGTTACGCAGCTTTGTACGGTTAGCTTTGTAACTATACCTATATTCAGGACTGCCAACTGCTATGAAAAAATCGTAGTTTCTACGAACGACAGGCTTGAATTAGGATGCTACGAAAATGTGTCCAAAACATACGAGTTTCTTTTTTTTTACTTTTCTTTGTAATCACAAGAAATTTTTCATTCATTAGAGATAATATCCATATTACAATCATTTAAATAATATTGATTTCTAACAAAATTCTAAATGTCTGTTTAAAAATAAGTAAAAAAATCTTGCTACAATCAATGTTTAAAAAAAAAAAAAAAAAAAAAAAAAAAAAAAAACTTCATATCGATTCTTCGCATTTTTTTTTTCAAAGCAAAGTGTTACTTGTCCAGGAGAGAGGAAAAACCTTTTTTTCTGTCGCGCAGGCAAAGGATGGGACGCGTGCTCTTTTAACATTGGTATAAAAAATAAAAAAATCCCCCCCCCCCCACGAATTACGTTTACATGGCTCGATGCGGAATAGGTCTCTGCATACAATGCACTAATAAAGGGAAAATCGTATTTTTGGACTTACGTCAGTCTGTCTCTGAGGTACAGAATTTAAAACGTAAGTTATGCATTGCATATGTTGCAATCGTATTAAATGTGCCGTTTTTATTCCCCCCCCTCACCCCCATTAAACTCTGATACTATTTTAGTTTTTAAAAAGTTGGCAACTCTGCCTATATTTCTTCTTCTCCCAATTTTGAATCTCAATTTTATTTACTTTAGAACTAACATCAATATAAAATTTTAAAGATTAACTGCTAGCGAGCGTTGTGCACAAGAAATCATATATACTGATTTTATTTCATACCTTTTAATGAGAATCAAGTTTATTAAAGAAAGTTTTGAGATAAAAAAAAAAACATTTGCAGTATTTTGTTGGATCTTTTGGATTAGTACTTCCGCACCTAAACTTATTTGAATTTGCTACCCCTTAGAATTTCTTTTAGTATTTTCTAACTGAAATCAAAGTTTAAAAAAAAAAAAAAAAAAAAAAAAATATATATATATATGAAAGTGATTACTTCGGATTCAATAACCGGAAAGTGAAAATTCAGTAAGAAAAGAAACCAGTTAATGGTATTTATTTTTTTATTAGTAGCTCTTCATACATAAATCAAACCAATTCACAGTCGTGATGTATTGAGAGTTACATCCACACAGTTAGACAGAAGTGAGAGTTAGACAGAATTGGGTCCAACCTTGTTTCTAGTATTTATAAAAACGTTATAATGTTCGCTGGTTGCTATGTCATAAAATAATTGTTGATAAGTTGAGTAAAATATAACTCAAGTTGAATCTAGAAAGATAAGTTAGTTCACAAATTCAACAGAAATGTATCGGAAATGTTTCCTGTAATAAACGTCATTTCCACACCTTATTTGTTTTTAGTTTGTATTAATTAAATCGTCTTCATCTTCAGAATAAAATAATCTAACACCATTGAGGCAACTCATCTAAAGTTTGGTCACCAGTTTTCTACAATGAGGTTTTTGTACAAATACTATTTCGAATCCAAATGACGGATAAATCAGCTCCCCTTATTGAAAGTCATAAAAAAGCTTGGGAAAAAAAAGGGGGGGGGGGAGTCGGAATGTAATCCAACGACCACTTCATCTCCATATCAGTCCACAGCCCAGAGGCCAAACGGCTAATACATATAAAGCTTGCAATTGAATCCAGAGACCTTCCTTTCGTTCCCACTTAAAACTTAGCTGAGCTAGTCGGATCAACATCAGATACAGATAGGAATTTATATGGGCCAGAGCGGAGCTCTTTTACCCTGTATGAGGGAAAGTCATGATGGAGTTGATTTGAAATGGTGTGAGGGGGGGGGGTGATGGAGTAGAAAAAAAAAGGAATCTTTTCAGAGCCACACTATATACATATTTACAGGGATTATATAATTGAAATGACAGGAGAATTGAATAATCTGGAATATGATAAGAACTGAGTATATACAAGTATTTACATGGAATGTACAAGTGGAATGAAAACTGATAGGCCTAGTCCTATCAGTGCCGAGAATGAAAAGAAGCTTAGGCAAAACCTAAGCAAACAAGAATCATCAACAGATGAACATAGCATCCGACGGCATATTTTTGCCGCCAGAATTAAATGTGAAGAAGATTTGATCGAAGATCAGTGGGTTATCGTGATAACCAAGTTTGGTGAAGAAGTTTGTGGTGGTGTCAACAATATAGTTTTTGATGTAAGATATCCCCGAGTCCTTATGCAGGGTTTTATTGGAGACGAACCATGGAGCTCTAAAAATTCTCCTGAGGATTTTATTTTGGAGAGTTTGAATTTTCTTGATATTACTAGCAGCTGCATATCCCCAGCAGGGGATACTGTATATGAGAGCAGGGTAAATGATCGAGGTGTAAAGTAGTAGTCTGCTTTTAGTGTTCAGTGAGTTATTTTTATTGAGGAGAGTATAAATAGCCCACTTTGACATTGGCCTTTTTGATAACTTGTTCAATGTGATAATTGAACCTGAGCCGTCTGTCAAGATAGACGCCCAAGTACTTGACATTCTTAGAGTATGGGATAGTGTCTTTTCCCACCATGATTTTCTTGGGATAATTTTTGATGTTGTTAGGTGAGAAGCAAATTGCTTGTGTTTTGTCAGTGTTGATGGCTATACGCCATTTGTTTAGGTACTGAGTAATGATGTTGACATATTTTTGGAGACGATGCCTAGCGAAGCCTTTGCAGTAGTCGGTTGTCATGATGCTGGTATCGTCTGCGAAAAGGCAAGTGAGATGGTCCTCATTAGAGGGGAAGTCATGGATAAAAATATTGTAGAGGGTGGTACACCAGCCCTGATAGTGAGCTTATCAGAGAAACTGCCGAGAATTTTCACTTGGAAGGTACGTGATGGCGACATGATTATTAAACTTAATCAATCTTTAAACTGGTAGCTAAAAATGTTTTTCACAACAGTGAAAAAGAACCCCTTTTTCGCGCAGAAACTTGAAATTCACAAGAAGTTGATGAAAATCTGTAAAATGCTGGAATGTTGCCGGAAACTTTTTTGTGCGGTTTCGGAATTTGCTTACAGTGTGTCTGCTGACGCTGACACACTGTAAGAACATTGTTGCTCAGATCCACTCACTTAACTGAACCGTTAAGCATATCACTAGCCAGGGATGTCCCTTAAATGATGACTCCCTCAATTTTTACACCCCCTCCAAAGAATAAACCGAGACCCCCTAAAAAATTTCGGTGGCACTGTTTATGTAAGAGGTAGGTTTAGTATGCTAGTGTTGAACGTTTTTGCCCCCCTCACCCCCCCCCCCCAAAAAAAAACAAGTTTTACGCTTTTTTTTTCTTTTCGAAAAATCAATTTTAAAGATTTATTTTAAGTTTTTAAAGGATTATAGAACCATCTTCTGAAACCTGTTCCTGCAAGTGGAACAAGAATGTGCCACACCTGCTCCTCAAAAAGAGCAACTTTTCCCATCTCGAACCCTGCTCTCGATGAATGTTTTCGCAGTGCAATCTAAAGTCTGAGTAAAAACTTTAAGGACAGTAAACTTTTTTGAGAAATTGGACGTATCTTTCACTGAGGATCAAAACATAATTTGAGTGATAATTATTAACCTTAAATACAAGCTTTTTACTTGTATTTAAGGTTAATAATTATCACTCAAATTACCATTTTTGACAAAATATCATTTATAATTATTTCATTATTAGAAAATATTACAGATCAGCATTTTGAGCCTGAGTAAAATGTTTAAAGTCAGCATAGAAAAAAGTGCATGAAGAAAGAAATAGAAACATTTTGAAGCTTGTGTGAAGGAGCCACCTCTTCGAGTTACTTCAAATATTCTTGTTTTCATATATAAAACAAGCTTCTTAGCAAAGTTCGGAATCTGTTTTATACCATTCACCTTCGACCGTAGAATTCAGCTCTATTGATGAAGTAAAATGTCCCCCATTTGCATAAACTTGTCTTGCTAAGTCGCCTAATAAGATCTCGATTGGTTTGAGATCTTTAGACTTAGCTGACCGTTTCAAAGTTTCAACATTGTTTACTTGGAACCAATTTTTTGTACTGTTACTCAGATAGATAGATAGATGCATTGTTTTGCTGATATTTTTAATTTTCTCCAGCAATAAACTCAGCATTTGGTAAAAGTTGACTTGCGAGGACATTTTGATATGCTTGTGAATTCATTTTACTTGGAACAAACGCAACTGAGCCCATACTACTGAAAGCAAAGCACCCCCCAAGTTATGACAGAGCCTCCACCTGATTGGCGCTTGGAAAATATTTCTTTTACTTTTCGTAAATCATGCTAATAGTATTTCCATCCGTCTGGTCCATTCAAATTCCACTTCTTTTCATCAAAAAAAAAAAAAAAATTGTATCCATTGGTTATTCTAGTTCATGATTTTCAGGCTAAAGTTCAAACGCTCTATTTTGTGCCTATTCAATAACTGAGGCTTTGCCAATTTTGCTGCATAAATAAAGCTTTCACACCTTTTAATTGGTTATATATCGTCTTTTAACAAACATTTAAACCTGTCGTCTGAATAAGTTTTCCGGCTGAGTACTTTACAGTTGATGTAAGTTTGCAAACTCTTTCTTCATCACTTGAGGACAATGCCCTAGGTCTTCCACCGGTGTTCTTTTTACAATAATTGTCTTTTAATATTAAAAAATTATTGCCTTCAGTCTCCGATCGTCCTATTTTTTTCACAATAGTAAAGTTGCTCATCCTCGCTGAAGAAAAACCTTCAGTCTGCCCTCTTTCATGATCATTTAACTTCTTAGCTTTCGACATCTTCACAAAGAACACCAAAACTTCGAAGAAATTAGTGAAAAACTTACAAGTTGAAGGGTTTTCCCATTCTTATTAACTGCTGTGATATTTATTCTAGTATTAGTCCGGTCAATTTAGACAATGAAAATAACAAAAATTCCGGGAAAGCTAAATTTTTGTAGAGACCTTGGGTTTAGCATTACAAATAAAGTGCCAAAAGTCCCCGTCGATCCCATGTGCGCTAAAAAAGTTATTTGGGGTCAAATGTCAAAATTTTAGATTTTTTGGATTTTTCTCAAAAACGGTAAGTTTGATCGGAAAATACCTTAGACCAAAGTTGTAGATCTCAAAATTCTCTATAAAAATGGTCCTCATGATTTTTTTTCCAAGACCAAACCATTTCCCAGATATTGCCTACTCCCAAAAGACAGTCAGTCATTTACAGAATCCCCTCTACTCGCATGTCCTTGAATAACATCTGGCTATTCTAGTCCGTGTGACGTCATTCACATACCAGGGATGCCCAACCCACTAAGGGCAAAGGTGCACCCCCTCATCATCGCAGAGATAACCCCAAAAGCAAGCCTCCCCCCCCCAAATGAAAAAAAACCCTCAAAACAATCTCCCTAAAAATTTCGATGTCGCAATCTGGGCCATGACCCCTCCTAGGTGGGCACCACTGACGTACCTGCTTCTTTTTGATTTAAACGTGCAGTTCGAGTGAATAAACGTATTTATTACAAGCGTCTACTGTTGTTTGTGCTGATTAATATTTAAGAAAAATGTCACAATTTTGCTTTATTTGCAATAAACTTTGGACTGAAGGTGAAACTGTTGTGCTGGGCAGTCGTGGAATGCCAACTTTAATCGATGCAAGTGTCGGGAGAAGTTATAAGAATGCTGATTATTTAAGAAGTCAAAAGTCCGTTACAAGTCGCGTCGATTGCAGAAAATTATACACCAGGAAAAGTTCAATCTCTGCAGCAACGTGAGGATGAACAGGCCAGTACTTCAAAAGTAAGTCCTCCTCGTACTGTAGCGCGATTAAGTGAATTTGAATCCAGCTTTTGATTTTAAAAACACTGCTTATTTTGTGGCTGTGAAGTGGATGAGGAGGCTGAGAAGAACAAAGCGCAGAATTATCGCAGAAAAATTCATAAAGCATTGACTAAATCATACTCAAAATTAAAACGTGCAAGGGTAGCTTTTGACACACCTCAGAACGATCTTTAGCTAGTTGTAAAAGGGATTCTTTGAATGCAAGTGTAGAAAATTTATGAATTTTTCTGCGATAATTCTGCGTTTTGTTCTTCTCAGCCTCTACATCCGCTTTCTCGCCACAAAATAAGCAGTTTTTTTTTTTACAACGAAAGCTAGATTCAGATTCACTTAATCCCGCTCTAGTACGAGGTGGATTTACTTTTGAAGTACTGGCCATGTTCATTAGGGTGGATTGAAGAAAATCAAAATCTGATAAACGCTAAGTAATAGCCCGGAAACGTTGCCTTTTGTAGAGATATTTGGTTATGCAAAAGGATTTTGACCGCAAAAATATCTTGAGGTGTCGCTCGCGCCTTGAAGTTGACCAAAATACTTAAAAACTGGAAAAAGTTACAATAATTTCATCAAATATCAAAATTTCATGAATTTGATATTATCGCTCTTAAGAGCAGACTTTTTGTGTAGATTACACATTGCATAAGATCATTTTAATAATAAACTGTATTTTAAAATTCCACACATGTGTTGAATCTTGAATTTGACCAATATAGTGTCAGAATTGAATAACATCGTGTTGCTCCGTACTTAGAGAAAAAATATTCGAAGTTATGATTTGTAAAAGTTTGCTTTCATTTTAATTAATTCTTACTTAGATACGGAAAAAATAAGTAATAAAAGCATTTCTTATCTAGTAAAAAAATGTTAATTCTCCACTTAGCCCATAACTTTGGCTCAAAATGTCAAATTTACCTATGATAGAGAACAAAGGTTAAGTATAAAAATTAAAAAAAAAAATGGCTCGCAACATCCCACGTAAGTCACCCTTTGAAACAAAAGACGTAAAGAAATTTAAATGGGTTTTGAGCCCTCAAACTGTAACCACATTGATTACAATAAAACATAAGTTTGGCGTGCGAGTTGAACTATAACACTTCTCATAATTTTCATTCTTGATTGAAATTGTGGCTTGATGGTATTGTGGCTTAATATTTCTAGATTCTAATCGGACTCGAATAAATCCATCCCTTTTGGTTAGACAACAAACTGTACCTGACACTTCTTTCTCTTATTTTACCTATCGTCTCACTGCTTTAGTATGACATGTGAGGTTTTGAAAACCATACTTCTCAGTAGGTACGCCATCAAGCAATTTCTTTCAAAGTTTTATCGAAAGTCCCCTTTTTGAAAGAGGAAGCTGCCGAGTTTTACCAGTTCTACTTATCAATGAGTTCCATAGTAGTCTCTCAACTTCAAAACTGAAATCTGGAATTATAAATGTTCATTGTCCATCTTCGAACTGGTCGTCGTAATCCGTCTCAAAACAAGTTCTGTGATGATGATCATCCGCAATGCCTAGTGTTATATTTTTTAGATTCTCAAAGTAACCAATTTGCAGAACGAGAGCTGATGATCGAAACATAGTACGATGGCAAGTTTGAAGAAGTCGATTGTACAGCGAAAATTTTCAATTCCAGATTTCAACTTGAGTTCTTTGATAAGCAGAAGTGGGAAAACTCGGATCATCTTCTTAAAAAAGGAACATCAGATAAAATTTAAAAGAAATGGTGCTTGAGGGCATAACCACTGAATTATATGATTTCCAATACCTCATGTTATACTAAAGCAGTGAGATGATGCGCAAAATTAGATGAAGAAGCGACAACCACGGTTTGTTGTCTAACCAAGAGAGATAGATTACTTAGAGTCATATTAGAATCCAGAAATCTTACCCACAATGTATCACTAAGGCCAAACATTGTCAGGAGTAAAGATAATAATGCGACTCACCAGCCAAACTATGTTTTATTGTATGAAATGTGTTTACAGTTTAAGAGCTCAAAAAACACTTAAAGGGGGCTGTTTTGAGGGGTATTTTTCTCAGTTTTTGGAGGGGGGCTGTTGCTTTTGAAGGGGGGGGGGGCTCCGCGATATTGAGGGGTGCTCCCATGCCTTTAGTGAGTTGGCCATCCCTGGGAATGTGAACGACGCCACACGGACTAGAATAGCCAGATATTATTCAAGGCCATGCGAGGAGAGAGGATTCTGTAAATGACTGGCTGTCTTTTGAGAGTACGCAATATCTGGGAAATGGTTTGGTCTTGGAGAAAAATCATGAGGACAATTTTTATAGAGAATTTTGAGATCTACAACTTTGGTCAAAGGTACTTTTCGATAAAACTTACCGTTTTTGAGAAAAATCCAAAAAAACCTAAAATTTTGACCTTTGACCCCAAATAACTTTTTAAGCGCACATGGGATCGACGGGGAGTTTTGGCATTTTATTTGTAATGCTAAACCCAAGGTCTCTACAAAAATTTAGCTTTCCCGGAATTTTTGTTATTTGATCACTATTTTTATGTCTAAATTGACCGGGCTATATATGCACATTTAGTTTTTAAGAAATATTAATGGCCTTAAAGTTGTTACTCAGGCTGAAATACTAATTTTGAATATACCACGTTATTTTAGCAGTTGCATACTTCACAAAACCTGTCTATTGCGTCATTTCTTAGAAATGAACATTAATAATTGAACAATAATACAATATTTTCAATTTCATTTATCCCGTTTTCTCAAAATTTCTTTACTAGCCTTTAAGTTTTCACTCACTCTGTACATCGACGCCGATTAAAATTGTGTCCAATTAACTACTGGCGCACTTCGCACCAGCGAATTAAATAAACTGACTGAAAAGAAAGATCGATATCACACCGCGTAGACTAGGAAATATTATTATTAACATCTAGCGTGAAATTAAAAACTGGTAGTAAACAGTAATCGCCTAGAGAAAGCAGATCAGGGGTTCTCAAACTTTTCCGACTAACGGCACCCTTAAAGAATTAGAATTTTTTCATGGCACCCAAGTCTATCTCTATTATAAACATATGCACATTATCGAAATTCCCTCCGGGTTTGGAAGACATTTTGAAACAAACATTACCAATACAGCAACAATACTGACTCTACTGGAGAATGAAAATGTAAAAGTTTCGTTTCCGAAATGTTCGATTTATAGACTTTTCGTATTGTGGCACACATCTAGTCTAAAGTCTTATTCTTGCTTCACTCGCTGTAACATGACACGATCAATCTTAGAAAATGCGGTTGTGATCTTTTGGCGTAAATCTTTCAAATCACGTGGCCGACGGGGCACGGACTCACGATTTTTGATGTAACACTATGAAAAAAAAAATCGCTTGGAGTTAGGTCCGGAGAGCACGGAAGAAGGGATTGTCATCATCAGAACTCGTTAAATTCAACAAGGAAGCTTGTTAATGAGGAAATAAGGAACGTATATCAGATAAGGGGGGGATGCCCCATCTTGTTGGAAAATTAACTATCATTAATCGTGACACGTTATAGGGTGAGATCCCACAAGGCTTGACCTACCCTCATCGAGTTTCCTAAAATTATTACCATAGATGAAGAGTAAAAGTTGCAAATAAAACGTGAAAGTAAAAATTTTTACCTCTTTCACGTGACCTAGTCAGGATTGAGAGGGGTTGAAAGGTGCCTAAAAATAAGTAATTTACCCTCATCGAGTTTCCGAAAATTGTTATCATAAATGAAGAGTAAAAGATGGAAATAAAACAATAAACTAAGGTTGCCTATCTTTTTAGGGTCCCTAATCAGGGTTGTCAGGGGATAAAAGGTTTTCAATGAGGGAGATAATTTACCCCTCATCGAGTTTCCGGAAATTGTTGTCATTAATGAAAAGTAAAAGCTGTAAAAAAAAAAAAGCTAAAGTAAGGTTGCCTACGTTTTTCCGGTCCTTAACTAAGGTTGCCAGGGTCTAAAAGTGTCCAAAAATTAGTAATTTACCCTCATCGAGTTTCAACATAAGTTATATAAAAAATGTAGGTAAACTTCAAAGTTATTTTACAATTTCATTAAGTTATATGTGCCAGGCATGAACTCATGTTTTCTTTTTATTTCAGGGGCCAGTACCAGTGGCGACTCGTGTTCTGACATCTACCGTGGTCCATCCCCTTTCTCGGAAGCTGAAAGCCAAGCTATCAGGGACGGTGTAACGAATATAGGCAGCAGGCTGAAGGCATATTTCTCAATCCACAGTTACTCTCAACTGTGGATGACCCCGTATGGATACACCCGAGACCACCCAAAGGACTACGAAGATCATGTGAGTAGTTACATTTTTGAAGACATCAGTTTTGCTGTGCATGGTGGTTTGTTCCCAATGCCCCAAGAAGGATAGTCAAGTGGTTATTGCTGACTCGTTTAAAAAAACGAATCGGTATAATAACCACTTGACTATCGTACACTCGACTTCGCTGTGCATGGTGGTTTGTTCCCAATGCCCCAAGGAGGATAGTCAAGTGGTTATTGCTGACTCGTTTTAAAAAATGAGTCAGTACAACCACTTGACTATCGTATCCACTCGACTTCGCTCTGCATGATGATTTGTTCCCAATGCTCCAAGAAGGATAGTCAATCAAGTGATTATTAATCATTCGTTTAAAAAAACTAGTCAGTAATAACCACTTGACTATCGTATCCACTCGACTTCGCTCTGCATGATGATTTGTTCCCAATGCTCCAAGAAGGATAGTCAATCAAGTGATTATTAATCATTCGTTTGAAAAAACGAGTCAGTAATATCCACTTGACTATCATATCCACTCGACTTCGCTTTGCATGATGATTTGTTCCCAATGCTCCAAGAAGGATAGTCAATCAAGTGGTTATTAATTATTCGTTTAAAAAAAACGAGTCAATAATAACCACTTGACTATCGTATCCGTTCGACTTCGCTGTGCATGATGGTTTGTTCCCAATGCCCCAAGAAGAATATTCAAGTGGTTATTATTGACTCGTTTTAAAAAACGACTTTCTCAGTGGCCGAGCGGTCTGAGTGACTGCTTGACATTGGCACACTTGAGGCGGTGGTTTCGACTCCCACCCTCGCTCCTGTTATACTTTCCCTTCTTTGTGATGTAAATTCTTTCATGTGTTGTTTATATGTGTAATAAAATATATCATGCGTAAGGGAGGCTAAGCACACAGATTGTAGTCCTCATCAAAAAAAAAAGGTGCAATTAAGCACCGAAAGAAGAAGAAGAAGAAGAAGAAGAAACGACTTTTCATACGAAGCAGTGAGAAGCAAAGAGGTGTAAGTACAAAAATTAAAAATTTTGAGATAACCAGTACAAATGGTAGGTGAACCTCTCCTCTGTTTTGGGGCAAGAGTAAGAACGAGAAGTCCTGGAAAGTGCTGCTATTCAGCATGATTTCGAAACAAATTTCGATGAAAACCTACCTAGGACTGGAATTTTAGAGACGTTTTACCCAAAACTTGAAAATATCCACTTACATCTTCTTGCTTCTTACTGCCTCATATAATCATGCTTTCAGGGAAAACATTCGAAATTTTACATGTAAACGGATATTAACAGCTATTCAATACCACACTTACATACAATCTTGAAATTTTACGGTAAAAGTTACTGGCGTCCATGCTGCCAGTAATACTTACCGTAAAATCCTATTTACTGTTAAATTTTACGGTAGAAAAAACGAGAATGAAAAAAACGCAACGTTCGAGCAGCAGATTCGATCTCGAGCCCTTCGTATTGGCTGGTGGCTTTGCTGACTACCACGCCAGTTGGGACACATCGAGTGAGGGGAAATACGACGTTATGTGCTATTCACTGTTCGCCACGTGGTGTATCAATTGGTGCAGCAATTATTTATTTTTTTCAGTACAAGCAATTTTTTTCTGTACTGTAAACACTCAATTTTACAGTCATATTTACCATAAAAGTTTCCTGAACTTTACCAGTGCAGATGAAAAAATAACATACCAGCTTCACCAAGAGAAAAAAATTCCATTTGTAAAGTCTAGCCTAATTAAAATTTCAACAAAGTAACAGATGTACTTTGGTGTAGTGTGGCACTGGTAACATGATGTCTGATTTTGGACGAGCTCATTTACGTTTTGGTTAAAAAGGGATAAATTCCTAAACTGTTCAGTGCCCATAATCGTTATCGCAACGAAAACTCGCTTTTTCCACCCTTATTTTACAAATGGAATCGTTTGAGCGTCAGTGGATCGGAAGTCTGCTCAGCCCCAGACTAAATGTCACAAGAGGCTCCGTTTCAAACAACTATCTGTATCAGGGTTTTCGATGTGGTGTACACGCTGTGCGAAAAGTTTCAAAGCTAGCAGAAAATTCACTGATTTTGATTTTTAACTATTAACAGGAATTTCGGTTGATGAGATATAATTTTGAAACATTCTGTAGCCATAAATTCGTTATTCTCCCAGTATCTATAGAAGATTTTTCAATGCTTCCGTCTTTTGAAATATAAGTAGATGAATAAATAAAGTAAATAAGAACTCAGTCGTTAAAATCAATTTAAATAAAACAAAGAATATGTGTGTGTGTGTGTATACAGGTATAGGACAAAATAATAGGAAAACCTGTGAAAAAATGAAAATATTTCAATAATAAGGGAATGGGCCACCCTTTGACTGAATAAAGCTTGTCAAACTCCAAAAAAGTACCGAACCGTTCGAATTTTAATTTTAGGGCCCGAAAATGGCATTAAATGGCTCTTATTACTCGAAATAACTATCCGATCTGTTCGATTTTAATGCCATCAGAAAGCCCGTAAAAAAACCTACAGAGTTCATTCACTTCCTTCGAATTTCAAAATAAATAAATAAATAAATAAAAGCTGTAAAATCACCGGGAGAAAAATTAAAAAGCACTTTTAAGCCTAATAAAACTTTATTTTCATATCGGTAAAACTATCATTTGCGTGATCTCATTTTAAATTAGCAATCAGAAGGTTGCCACTTTTTTTTCTCGGCTGTGACTAAAAATTTTGTTTTTGTTTTGAGGTTAAAGTTTACCTTTTGATTATTACTTGGCGATTTATTTTTTAGGATTTTAGTTGTATTTATGCAGGTTTGTGTTTAATTTATTCGGGAATTTTTGATTTGACGTTTTCTTTCCTTAAGAATGATTATTTTGACGGGAAATTTTAAAGTATTTTTTTTCTGCAATTGAAGCCCGATTGTTGAACATGCGTCACTTTATCTAACTTTTATTTTCGAGGTAAACCGTGCAAAGCCGGGCAATGCAGCTAGCTAGTAAATGAATGAAGAAGGTAAAATGGAAAAACAAATTGGAAACGATCGAATTCTTCTTATTATTCTTTATTTTAGCTTAGCCTTCCGAGACAAGGTCAGAAAGAATAATGGGATTTCTGGGTCAATCATTCAACCTTAGTTTATTCCTTTTAAACATGTACTAGAAGCTGATGAGAGTCACGACACTCTCATCAGCAACTTCAAACTTCACAATAAAAACATTTTTCTCAGAGCTATAACATTGTTTCATTAACCATTTTTGTTGATATCTTTTCGCTGTAAAAATTCTTTCTGAAATGCTTTTCACTGTAAAAAAAAATTCCAAAACGTTACTAAGTATTTCCGTGTAACGTTTCGGGATTTCTATGGTTTTTCCCACTTCCTGGAAAAATCAAGTATCCGTGTCAAAAAGTTTCCTGGATTGCTACAAGTTGCACGAATGCAGACTTCTCACTGTTTTAAAAAATAATTTTAGCTCCCAGTTTAAAGATTAACTGAGCGTGTTTATAAAGTATATCCACTTCAGTTCGTTTGCGATCCGTCCAGACTGATAAGGTGACCAAAAGGCGCAAATCAGTCTATGGACCACGCAGCTTTGCAAGAGTTGCATGCGAGTAACATTCTTGATACTTACTTGCAATTCAGTCTAAGGTTTGCAATGCTGCATTTGGAGCTTTCCTCGAAACGCAATAAGGTGCCGAACTGTTATATTGTACCCATCTAAGTTTATTCCAAGATTCCAGAGATAGGACTGGCTTTAAACGGGAAGAGCTCTGAATATTTTAGGAAGCTTCCAGGATAATTTCAGTAAGGTTACTGATTTGTAGTGGAAAACGTTCCTGGCTTTTGTAAGATATGTTACTGGAAGAAATTGGGCACATCACTGCCCATTATTTTCCAAGAACGTTTCTAAATCATTTTTACAGTGTTCAGGAGAATGGGATTGAAATCAACTGGCTAAGCTGCAAAATATGTGCTTTAACAACGTTGTTTTTATTGTATTTACGTGGATTCTAGAAGGTTCAGAACCGTTTCAAGAGAATAGGATCTAAAGCACTGGGTTGAGTTTCAAAATTTGTGCTATAATAGCACTTTTTTTTTTATCATTTACGTGGATTAGATAAGGTTCAGAATCGTTTCGGGAAACCTCAAGCAATGGCTTAAGTTTCAGAATTTGATAACGTTGTTTTTAGCATTTACCTCGATTCAAGAAGGTTCTGAATCGTTTTGTGAGAATGGGATCTAAAGCAATGATTTTGTTGCAAAATGTATGCTTCAATAACCATGCTTTTATCATTTGGGTGGATCCTAGAAGGTTCTGAATCGTTTCAAGAGAATGCAATCAAAAGCAATGGGTTAAGTTTCAAAAGTTATGCTTTAATAATGTTGTTTTATAACGTACGTGGATTCTAAAAGGCTCTAAATAGTTTCGAGAGAACGAAATCTAAAGCATTTGGTTAAGTTGCAAAATTTGTGCTCTGATAATCTTGTTTTTATCACATACATGGATCCTACGAGTAGAAGGTTCTGTATCGTTTCTAGAGAATGAAATATAAAACAATGGGTTATGCTGCAAAATTCGTGTTGCAATAACCATGTTTTTATCATTTAGGAGGATTATAGAAGGTGAAGCCCAGATTGGTGAAACCAGATTGAAGCCCAGATTAGTGAAACCAGATTGAAGCCCAGTGTCTTCGCGCTCCTACGCCACAGGTTCGGGTTCTATTCCCGGGTCGGGCATGGTTGACTCAGCCGTTCATCCCTTCAGTGGGTCGATAAAATGAGTACCAAGCGTACTTGGGAACCAAACACTGGGGGTTCCGCGTTAGGCTGACCACCTAACCGGAACATCTGCCTTGCACCCCAGAGCTCCTGGTCAGGAGAACTGAGTTGAGCACAGTAGGCCTTGGCCCTCACGGGCTGTCGTGCCACTGGGTTTGGTTTGTAGAAGGTTCTGAATCGTTTTAGGTGAAATGGACCCAAACCAATGGGTTAAAATTCAAATTTGTGCTGCAAAATCACAATGTTTTTCTCATTTACGTGGATTCTAAAAAGTTCTGAATCGTTTCAGGAGAATAGGAAATGAATCAATGGGCTAAGTTTAAAATTTGTGCTGCAATGATGATTATTTTATCATTTACATGATAAAATAATCGTCATTGCAGCACAGGATTCAAGAAGGTTCTGAGCACATACGTACTCTGAACATACTGTTTATCACATTGTTTTGAAAAACCAACCATCTTGCTTGACAGCTTTACATTCGTAAAAGTGTCAGCGATTTTGATGATTGTGAAATTACAGAAATGAAACATATTATTCATGGAAATCAATTTGCTGTATTTAATGACAATTATGAAATGTTTCACTCTGCAGATGAAAGCTCTCCAAGCAGTTGAAAGTGCAATTGAAAACGTTCATGGCGAGAATTACAAGTGCGGACCTATTGCTGAAACTATATGTAAGTATACGTCTTATTTAATGCAAATGATCTTTAGCTATTAACATCTTGCTTATAATTTAGGGTTACGCATTACGAGGGTTTGGCGAGTAAACTTCCAGGATCTTTGCCTATTGCTAAAGACCATGGGGAGCACAGTGGATATGATGCTGAACTTGGAATCTTTGAGTTATAAGGCTTTCTCTATAAGGGCAGCTGACTTATCCGACATTTTGGTTCCAAAATTGCCGGGGGACAAAGTTAGCATTTATACAAAAGCTTCGCTGCAGAAAGCTGGTGCCCATGCTTTAGATGTGTTGCCTGATTGATGTTTGATTATTTTATTCTGAAAATGAAGATTTAATAATTACAAAGTAAAAACAAATAATGTGTGAAAATAAGGTTCATTATAGTAAACATTTCCCGAAACATTTTTGTTGCATTTGTGAAGTTATCTTTCTAGATATACCTTAAGTGACATTTTACCCAACTGATCATCAATTATTTTACGACATTGCAACCAAAGAATATTATTACGTATTTATAAATACTATTAGAAACAAGGTTGGATCCAAAGTTGTCTCGGAACCAAAATGTCGGATAAGACGGTTTGTCCTTTTCAAAGGGTTCTAGTGAGTTCCAGGGTTAGAATCTGACGCCGCCAAATACCTACCGAGTACATGCGAAGTACACTTGTTCGTAAAACCCGTGGTTATGGAGGTCCTGAAGTAGTAAAACAATTAAAATACGAAATAATGACGTAACATTGCGCAAATCGCAACCCCGAAACATCTGTCTGCAGATTATTGCAGACTCATGTTTCGGGATTCCCCCTTTTCAATGCAAAATAAGTCATCATGTGGATGAAAATTCTTTTCATCCATGAACTTACCTTTTTTGCACTCAAAAAGAGGTTCCTTGTAACTCCGAAACATGCGTCTGCCGTAATCTGCAATTTTATGCAATTATACCTTGTTATTTCTCACATTGCTTTTCAAGAACAAAAGTGTTTATTCAACTCCTGAAGTAGGTCTCTAATAATTGCCGATAAAACAGTTAAATTGGTTGGTGTAAGGGTCACTAGGGTGCAAAGTCTAAAACAGAAACTTGTCGGCCATTCAGAACTTTCGGGGAGGGGTATTACTGAATTAGGGGTGCCGACCCCATATCAATGTTTCAATTCTCCCCTTCCCAAATATCACAAAGAACCCTTAAGACCAAAAGCTCCTCCAAAAAAGAGAAAATTACCCCTATTAACAACAACCTGATGAGAAAAAACCTACCTTTCCAGAAAAATCTTGTGATTCAGTGCCATGAATTAGGTACTTCCTGGTTAGTTATTTAAAATATGAAATTTCTTCATGAGAGTGAAGAATTACCTATTTGGTAACAAAGGGTAGGACAATTCTACATTTTGTTTACCGGATTTTAAGTTAACAAAATAAAAAAACATTAAATTGAACATACCCTTTTCTCGGTGGTTATTATGTTGAATTTTCCGCATGTAAAAAAAAAGTGCATCTCTTATAGTACGGTGCAAATAGACCACAAAAAGGCCTAACCTCAACATCCAAAGTAAAAGTTTCCCTCCATCTCCAAATTGTTCCATAGAGTCCACATATTGTTTGGTAAAAAGTTACACCGTTTTCAGCGTCGGGTTTTGGGGGGAGGGGGGAAGAAGTTGGTAAATTAGTAGTTTTTATCAGTTTTTCCGAAATATTCAAAAAAAAAAACTATGATGTTTAGCGCGAAAAGTGCAATATACAAAATAATCAACACTAAATTTTCGAACAAAATGGTCCTAAACATAATTTTGTTAAGTGAACGGTTGCAGAGTTATGACAGGTGAAAAATAGAAAATTTTCGTATTTTTTAAAGATTTTTCGGAAAAAATATTCATTATCACTCAAAAAACTAATTTTTTGTATGAGGAGTTGTTTTGTAAAAGCAAATTTCAATCTATAGGGCCGGTGGTATGTTTGTGATAAGCCCTTGAAAGAACGACAACGTCACCACCTACTCAAGGATATCTACTTTTAAGGGAAAAGAAGCATTCCATGTACCGTGGCTATATAAATCTGCGGCACGGAGAAACACAAACTTTCCCTAGACAATGCCGCAATAAAAATGAATATATTTTAAACACAGATGATTTTTAAATTATAAAAATTCATAACAATTATAATTTATACTTATATCATTTTTAATGATAACATTTTCATATGTGCAGCTTTTGAAGTTTTTTCTTTAGAAAATAGGCATGTTTGCCTGTATATTGCAACCATATTTTATTGTTGTATATTTTTGACGTTCGTAAACTGAGTTCAATACTAATATTTAATAAAAATGTAGAACGTTGAATGCGACATATAATGATATAAATTATCCACCAGTATTCAGTACTCTTCAAGCATACCACCATCCTCTTCTAGATCTTCGTCTATAATATTAGTGCCCCTGTTATTACTTCCTAGACCTGAGCAATTAATGCACATACTTGAGCAGTTTAGACCACTACTTCTGTACTTGCAGTTACGGAAGCATTCGACTTGGTAAACGCGCACTATGAGGGAAAGTAATTCTTAGGGAGCTGCAGAACGCATTGTTATAATTGCTCTCAGGTATTCACCAATCTTCTTCCACCCCCACTAGAGGTAAATTCTTTTTCTCATCCAGCCGCTGCTGAACCTGGTGGTAGGTTTTATGTGAATGCTGCCTGGTTGCTGCTGAAGTGGGGGTAAGCCAACTTGAACACTGAATGTATGGGCTGCTTTGCAATAGCCTGCAAGTAACACTGGTAGCGAAAGCTATCTAGATCTTCAGTATTCTTTGCTCCAAACATCGCAAGATAGAAATTAATACTTTCCTGCGTCAGCCACTGCACTGGAGTCAGCTGTGGAATCGTTAAAGACTTAGAAGCTTCGTACCGAGCGTTGTTGGCTTACACTTTCCTATACGGTGAAATGTTTCCCTTCTTGTAGAAAGATGGTACATTGTCACATCTTGTGAAGGCGTAAATTGCAAAGAGTACACCCTCCATATCTCCAATGCTTCGTTGAATATCCGAAACAGTGCACACCTTCTGCTTATTGCCTTTCTTTGGTACAGTCATAGAAAAAAAAAACGAAACACTCGATCGTATTCAAAGACTATTGACACTAGAGACACGTGTAAGGTGTTAATTGTTTCAGGAATAAAAAGTTCTACATAATTATGTTAAAAAATTGTTGTTAAGGGGTCGACTTCATATTAAAACGAGCATCAACTTCAAATTTTTCAATGAGAACCCCCCTTTTTTTATCACATATTTGTGATCAGCATCTTTTTTTAACTTTGTATACAAAATTTTGTTGAATTCGATCCAGCCGTTACTTCAAAATCGAGTTTTGAAAAATTCCTCTCGCAATGTTAAAACGTATTTTGATATTTTTGCTCATAACAAAAAAACTAGATTAGGCACAGCAAAGATTGCTTTTTTATATCAAAATATGAATCGACCCAATTATAAAAACATTATTTACAACACCAAAAATGTAAATTTAATTTTTTTATGAATTATTGTAATATTTTTTGAAAAAAATATGATCTGAAACCATATTAAATTTTAACAGAGAAACAATCTAGAAGAGCTTTTATGAGGGAATCCAAAATTTGAGCTAAAAATATTCAGTAGTTTTTGCGCTATGCTTAAAAATTCATTTTTTCCCTTTTTAGGGGTCCGTATACTTTTTTAAAACAGAAATTATGAAAGTTAGTTTCTTCGTAAAAAAAGAAAAATAAATGTTCAACAAAATAAGCAAACCAATTATAACGTGGTTTTTTGCATTAGAGCTACGTCTATGAATTTTTAAATGTATAAATGTATTCGCTGTCTTTGCAGAAGAACAACAAAATATTGCGATCGTCAGTTTTTTGTGGATATCGTTCAAACGTCAATGTGTAGACAATGCGAAACACTATTTAATTGTCCAGTAAAAGAATATTTTATAGAACTTTTTAAATTAAAATCCACACTAAAAATACTTATGTTTTTTTTTTTTTTTCTGCGTTTAGCCATTGCCTTTTGTAAAACAATAACTCAGAAAATAAAATTAACATGCACAACTTTTTCATAGAAACATACAATAAAACCTCATTGCCTTGCTAGTCATGTAACAGTAGGCAGTGTAGAATTAATGGCTCTTCACGGTGATAATTTGCTAAATTTGCCTTGTCCAAATCGGGAAAAAGCACTCGAAAAATAGCTGACAGCATGAAATTTCCTCTTTAACAGTATCCAGATGGGTCAATAGGTAATATTTGTTCTTAGATAAGTTTGCTGGTTTTTAGGAATTATTATTATTATTTTTTTTTTTGTAAAGTGTTTGAATAATTTTCAATGTGTTAAGATCTAGGAGAGGAAATGTCAGTCGCAGTAGTGAGCCGCGTGCTTTGAGCCCGTATTCTGCACAAAAGTAATAGTTGTGGATAATTGTGAACTTTTTTTTTTGACTTCGTCAAAGATTTAACAAAACATTAATTTGGGTGTTAGATTAAGTTGAGTTTTTGTCTATTCTTAATTATAATTTAAATACTATTTTTCTACTTACTTTCTGTGTCATTGTCCGTGATTTGACATTAAAATCAATCTCGCAAGACAAAGATAAAATTTCAAATTATTTTCTTCTTTTTCGAATAACATGGAAAAATATCGAAAAAGAGCATTATAATAAATTGTTATCAACTACTGAATGCCTATCTTATGAAATACATGTTTTTCAGAACCCAATATCTACTCCAACTTTATGACACTGGAATTCTAATTCTGCTTTCTGATCTTATACTTTGAGCAAGTAACGTGCCATTTAGAGCAGCTTCAAATGCGGCCCGCGTCTTTACTGCGATAAAATTGCGGTTTGGTTATCCCATTCGAAGGCGGCTCTTTGGTCCGAATGAGGAGCATAACAGCCCTGAACTAGGCTTAACCGAGCAATAAAGCAGATGTCATGTCATTGAAGCTGAGAGTGCCTACAAACTGGTGGATGAAGAAAATTTATCTCATTAGTAAGACGCCGTAAATATACAACAGATAAATTTACTTTACCTACCAGTTTGTTCGCGCTCTCAGCTTCAATGACCTGCATCCAATACGAGTTGGTTCCGATTCCAGTCTGCCAAATCCACAGCAAGAACGGAATTGTAACCCAAGGCTCGATAAAATCGCCTGACGGGTATGCTGTATTATAGAAAATGTTCGTTTGGAAGTATGTGGTTCGCAATACAAAATTAAACAATGCTGAGCTTTGTTTGCTAGTGCAATGTTACAAAACCAGAGAAATGACAAGACGTCTGATTTTGGTTCACCTTGGTTTAAGCTAAAACAGCTTTGTCTCTTTAAATTACGGGTTGGACCATCTCGAATCTCGTTGCTAGAAACAGCATTGGGAAATTCTTTTCCTAAATTGCTTTTAAAAGCCCTTACATGTTTAATTAAAATCGCCAATTGTGTTATGTTTTTTTAATAATACCACGCATTATGATCTTCCGCATCAAATTTGGATTTGAAACAAATTCTCGTTTTTTGATTACAAAAAAGCCGCTAGAACAATGACAGTGTTTGTCCACTGTGTAAATTCAAATAACCAAATTTTTCCCAAATGAAGTTCAAGTATGAACGGTTTGCTCACTAACGGGTATTATATTCTCCTGTTTCTGTTTTATTTTTTGGATTATTACTTCGGTTCATTTTATGTATTTTAGAGCAAATTTTCACGGAATAAATGAATCTTTCTTCGCTCGAGTCTCCAATCATTTAATGCTGCGTCTTCCCACGTTGTGCGGTACATTTTTTATATTTTTGTATGCGATGACTGAAACTTCTTTCAATGTTTTGCGAAATTAAAAACGCGCAATTCCATTTTACATCAAAGACTTTCTATTCATTCGAAAATAAACCTGTAACATAGGTGCAATACATTTATTAAACATATTCACATCATGATTCTAGGTATAAGTTGGATATTTTCATTTCTATGAGGCTAATTTGCTGAATGATTATATAAGCAATCCAATAGGCTCATATTAGAAAAAGCAAAAAGTTCCATTACTTTCAATTTGTCATTACTCGATTTATTAAGCAACGATATATACGATGGAGCAGCTAAACCCCATCCGTCTTTCTTAGGTTAATCCAGACAGACAAAAATCAGTAAATATTTTAACCTTTCTTCAAAAAATAAAAAAGTTTGCGACCATAAATCGCTTTGTGGCGCAACATTATCGGCCGAAAAGTATCGAATTACGGAAAAAAGAGAACTTAAAAAAATCATGAATTGTTTTTCGCGTCCTATCATTTTATTTTCCCACCGCCACCCTCCGTACCATCACCCCTCACGATGCTGTTCCTATAGCGAAAGCCGTCTCCTGGTTGCATTCCTTTCCTACACACACGCGCATACATACACAACTACACACACATACACACACACACACACAAACACATACACACACACACATACACACACACACATACACACACATACACCTACACATATACATACACATACAGACACCTACACATACACACAACTACCCACACATTCATGCCTGCACACAGACACAAACACATATGCCTACACACACATACACATACACACAAACACACATACCCCCCATACACAAACACACACGCCTACATACACACACTCGTGATTGCGAAAAACATAATTTGAATTCAGGATGTCAAAATTCAAATTAAATGAAAGTATTCTATTTTTTTTTTAACATTCCGTTACTTGATAAGCCGTGACCTTGAAAGAAGCGTTTTCAATATAGTACCGGTCCCTAAAACGTTTTTTGTTAATAACTCCTGTTCTACTGCACGGAATGCAGTGAAATTTCGCACCCTGGCTGAATTTTGCTGTCTAAACATAATTATGTAGCAAAAAATGGGGGTTCCCATGTGAAAAACAAGAGTTGGTGTTCATCCTTCTTTGTATATGGTCCCTTATCAAAATTTAACCTACGTAGTTTTGAAGAAGACTTTAAAACAAGTTGGATGACACCTTTCTTTTCTTTCTAGCATGTATAATGGCTGAATAATTAAAAGTGTTTCGTTTTTTTTTCTATGACTGTACCACCATTTTCATTTTGCTTTCTGATGGTGTGTGAACATTCAACAAGAATAGTAAGTCCATGTCATCACCGATCACAAAAGCTTCAACTCCATTCTTTGCTTTATCAATCGCTGTTAAAACTGTTAATAAGTCAGCATCACCCGATGCTTGATGATCTGTGCAACCGTCTCTTTGCAAGTACATTGTCAGGAGAGAAATAAGGCCCATTTTGTTCTTAGTGTTAGCTAGAAATTCACTTTGGTTGATAGTTGCATCGATTGAGTCTTCAACTTTGATTTCAATGTTAGTGCTAGAACGTGATCTCCGTAATTGTTCTTCATTTTTGTGGTTCTTTGCTCGTATTCATCAAAAACAAGTTGCTGGCCTATAATAAGCAATTACTTAATTTATGTATTGCTTGCAAATCTGTCTGAAGGTAGCTGGGAAACGTCAGAAAACACGATGAAGAAGGTGATCTTCATCAATGATGTAGGACACTTTTTCTAAATCTGGGGTGACCGATGATTCATTTGAATCTGGAACCAAAACAGACACCATTGAAGATTCGCTCCCCATCCTTATCAAGCGAGATTCGTCGAACAAGGATGGAGGATATGCACATAATTCAAATCAAAATACAGTCGAGCCCGCTTATTAGAATATCGGTTAGAAGAATATCTCGCTTAATATAATACATTTTCAATGTACCAAACCAAAGTAATGTGTTATTTTTATCCCGGTTTTTGAAATATTCGCTTATTAAAATATTTTTTCGTGGCAAAATGGCTATTCATTTAAGCGGGTTCGACAGTATTTCTTAGACTCTCTCATATTTTCTTACAGTGCACACCGTCCGATGTGAGAGAGTATTAGGCAGGGGCACGTGGACTCAAGTAAAATTTTCTGAAGGCAATGTGAAATTTTCTGAAACTATGAGGAAGCTCGATCCTTCCCCCTCCCCAGTAAAAACTCTTCAAATATGCATACAAAAATCATTTAAATCAGTGATAAAAATTATTTTAAAAGTTTTTTTTATTTTTTAAAATAATTTTTCAGTTTTAAAATGTGTTGTTAACCCAAAATTTTCGGTAATTTCTGAAATTTCGGATCAAAAACACCCCTGGTATTAGGGTTCACTCATACAGTGGTGTTGTTAATTGCCATAGACTTGACAATAGAGGCTAGAGACTGAACAGCTAACTTTCTTTTCAAGTTTATCTCTGAATGTTTTGTTCTCAATCTTTTTTAAAGCTAATAGTCTAACTTCAAGTGCTTTATCACAGTTCACGCAAATTACAGAAAACCGGTTCCCGTTCCTTGTATTTCTACGTTTCTAACCCCATGTGGTACCTCGTAGTTTCTTTTAGACTAGAATACGATTGTATAATATTACTCTTTAATAAAATTGTTTAGTTATTTCTGTTTACGTAGTAGTTCGAATTTCATTTTCCAAAAAAATCTTTAAAATGTGAAAATTTCCTACTTTTACACCCACCGTAACTCTGGAACCGTTCACATAATAAAATAATGCTTAGGAACATTTTATTCGTAATTCAGTGTAGATTATTTTGTATATTGCTCTTTTTGTGCTAAACGCCATATTTTTTAAATATTTCCAAAAAAATGATAAACCCCCCCCCCCCCCCTCCCTCCAAAACCCGACGCTGAAAACGGTGTAACTTTTTGCCAAACAATATGTGGACAGTGTACAACAATTTGGAGTTGACCTAAATCTTTTACTTTGGATGTTTAGGTTTATGTCTAATTGCACTGTACTATTAGTGACTAGAAACGTCTGTGCATTTAGAAACGGAAAATCGCATAAAAAACGTCTAAGTGCAGGAATATCCGCAGGAATTGCTGACACGTGCATCGAGGCAAGAAGGAGCAGATGTGTCTTTGGTTCAAAAATGTTTCATTCTTTTTTTGCTGTTGTTGTTGCACGCACCCGTTAGCCAGCAGTGCTAGCCCAGATCCTGTACATCGTGGAACCTCAAAGTATCCAACACCGTTAAGGCTGTTCTAGTAGAAAAACATGCTAAACTTGACTCTTTGGAAACAGCGACTAAAAAAATCTAATCGCCGGATTGCAATGAAACTTTTTACTATATCAGATGAATGTGTAAAGAACAACGTGCATTAAAACAAGCATCCTATGAACTCCGCCCCCCCCCCCTTAAAAACGGTTCTGGTAGTTTTCGGGATTTGTTGGTATTACTTCCGTTTACTCACATGTGTTGGCGACGATATGGTTGATAGCAAGCATCGAGCGCAATATTTAATTCGCTTCTGAATTATCACAAGCTAGAAACGCAGTAGACAGCAAGCGTAAGCATTCAGCGCGGCAAAGTTCGTCACTTGTGACGTCACGGCTTGATTGAAAAATCGGACATTTTAAAGAATTAATTTAAAATTAATCATTTTTGAACATTAAAGATTTTCTTTGCATAACTTCTTTTTTTGTTTTCGCTCATTCTATCAACTTCAGTGACTAAAAGTAGTACATTGTACTCCCGATTATCCGTGTCGGATTATCCGGTTTGCGGATTATCCGTGAAGCCAAATATTCAAATTTAAAAATTTTAAATTAATTAAAGCTAAAAATTATGCCTAATTTTAATACATATTTCAAAACTAGTACTCATGTATTACTTTTTGTATTATTAGAGCATCGTAATTAAACCCGAAGTATTTTATGGACCACCGTGTACTTTACTTATAGTCTCCAAATACACTTTTCTGCGTGCTTGGTCACATTCGGATTATCCGTGTTTTTCGATTATACGTGTACACCCGTGCATTAATTAGCACGGATAATCGGGAGAACAGTGTGCTTTTGATTGATGGGAAACGACCCCATTACTAGTTTGCCGCTTTCTGATTTTGAAGTTATTTCATTCACTGAAAACTAACCCTATCAAAAATATTTGCACCAATGTGCTAGTAGACAGTCGACTATCATTATTTTGATGCTTTGTACATTTAACTGCCCAATATAAAAAGCATTCTCTGTTGACTACTCATTTCATAATGCTTTGTTTTATTTTGAAAAGTTGACACGTAATATTTTCAGTAGTACCATGACTTAGCTCGATAAACCTATAGGTAAAATTCAAGGGATCAAAAAATGTAAAATTTTAGGAGTTTGAATTTTGTAACTAAGCATTAATTTGTCACGTCGGCGAGAGCTAAGACCCAGCACACATGACACTTTTCCTAATCGATTCCCAGCACGCTCCTCCCCCCGTTTCCGGCTTGGCAGACCAGGGCTCTCGTCGGCCCTGCACGTTACCAAGAGAGAAAAATCTCTCAGTTTCTGAAGCCCAATATCGTCATAAATTGTGACCTGCCCCATCACTACCCTTGCAATAAAGAAAAACTCTATCATCGATAGGCAACCGAAACGAAATACTGATCCACTTTCAAGTTAGGCGAAAACTAAGATCGATCTCGGCGGGGGGGGGGGGGAGCTGATCCTCCCCCTCTTTGCACGACTGCGTCCTGTTAAATGTCGTAAAAAGCTATGTTTTCTTCTTCAAAATTTTAAAAGATTCGTACCAAGCAAGGGAGCCCATATAGGGGGGAAAGGGGGGCTCGAGCCCCCCTTGGAAATTAGAACTTCGTTGCTTTTAGTACTTTTTTCTTTGCAAAAATATAAAAATATTTCTGCAGCCATTACTGAATAAATAATTAAAAATGTCAAATTTTAATGACTAATCTGTCCTAAAATCTGCCTCCATGAGGAAAATATCCTGCTAAACCATGGTTAAAATTTCTGAGCTCCCCCCCCCCTTACATATTTGCATATGGGCGCTCATGGCACCAAGTTTTCTCTGTAAATCCATGGTAATTTTTGTGGACCTTTGTCAAGAATAAAAGGTAAAATTCCTCGTAAAGATTAAAAAAATGCGACCTTTCAAAGACAATTTTCTTTTAAACTGTCCAAGTCTGATTTAACAAACTTCCCAGTCTTTTCTATTACTATTTAGCAATTTCCATAAATACAGCATGAAGGAAACAAAGCTTCAAAAGATTAATATTTCAAAAAAAAAAAAAATTACATTAGATTGACAATTTTTATTAGTAGATTTAATAGCCAAAAAGAAGACATTTCTAAATTATGTTGCGATAAATTTACCGAAGTTTCCGCGGTTAAAAAGGTGAACCCTTGGTATAACGAAATCATTTCTGATCAAAACTTCAAATCGAAGTAAAAATGCTCTCATCTCATTTCTCTGCAGCGGTTTTGTTTGCTTTTCCGATTCCGTCGCGCTGTCAATGCCTGAAGGCACTTGAGGGGTGTGTTTCGAACAATGAAAGACATCCCTCACTGACTCCTCTGAAGAACAATATCTCCCCTTCCACACAAATTCCGGTTCCGAGGTCCCCTTTTCTGGATGTCGCGAAATCTTGTCAGTTGGAAAACTAGTTTGCGGTTAAAACGTACTACGAGCATGATGCTTTCGTCACAACCAGGATACAACATTTTGCGCCATCTATTGGGTAAAGGGAGTTTTTTTCCTAAACAGGGACACTCTTAAAGGATCGTCAGCTAAATCCTGTTTGGATATCCCCAGGCAAGCGAATGAAATTTAATATGGAGTTGAGTAGTAATAGTACAAATAATTGATTACATTTGCAAACCAAACAAACAATAAAAAGAGATAGAAATTAGTATTTTGTGTGGCCACCACGCGCCGCAATAAGCGCTGCTACACGAGCTGGGCATGGAGTGAAACAAAGTTTGAATATCTGCCTGCGGAAGAGTATTCCATATCGTTTGTATGCGCAACCAAAGTTCGTCTATCGAAGCAACAGGACGAGGATCACGAGCGAGACGCCGCCCAACGAAATCCCACAGATGTTCAATCGGTGACATATCGGGGGCATATGCAGGCCAAGGAAGAAGTTGTACCTTCTGCGAATCAAGGTAGGATTTCACACTCCTGGCGACATGTGGACGGGCATTATCCTGTTGGAATACAGCCCCTGGAATTCCTTGCAGGAAAGTAATAGCATGGGGCTGTAAAACTTCGTTTATGTATCAGGTACTGTTCAAATTGCCCACAATTCGTAGCAATTGTGATCGTCCATGATATACTATGGCACCAAACACGCATAACTCCGGGTGTTCGTCCACTGTGGCGTTCGATAAAGCAATCCAGAATGTGCCGTTTCCCCGGCAGAGCGCCTGACACGAATTCGGCCATCATGGTGCCACAAATTGAAGCGGGATTCGTCAGAAAAGACGACCTGCTGCCAATCAGCACGGCAGCTCCAATGCACATTGGCCCATTGTAGCCGCAGGCGGCGATGGTTTTGCGGGAGAAGAATCCTGTATAAAGGATTCAGGGCTTTATTTTACATAAGAATCAGCAGAACTGGTGTCAAAAGCACTTTTTCTTTCTTTTTTTTTTTTTTGTCGAACAGTGGACGGACACAAGGGAGGGGCGACGGGGGCAGTCGTCCCTCCCTTGAGGGACCGTGAACCGGCAATTTTTTCGAATTGAAGTTCCAACACACAAGTGCACCTGGGATTTTTGATGATTCCCGATTTTTGATAACGTTAAGGATACGAATGGGGTCCAAATCTCCCTCACGCTAACTTTTTAGAACTGAAGTTTCAAAAAGGCATGACAGATTAGATGATATTTGGGGATGTTAGGAAAAGGCGTTTGGAGGTCTTTCCTCGCACTTTCTGTAAAATTTAAGTCTTTAAAGGACATCTCAGGTTGTGTTAAGGGAAATAATGGGTCCAGTGACTTTCCTCCTGCAAGTTTTTGAAATTTAAGTTTCAAAAAGCGTAATTTTAGACGATTTTCGATGGGGTTAGGAGGAGGGAGTTTCGAAACATTCCAAGGAATTATAAAGAACTTGAAGTTTAAAACTTAGTTTTAGAATACCTCTTCCAGCGGGACTCGACGAGAGGTCATGTCAGCCTAATCGCAGACTAGGGGCCCGGCGACACTGAAGCAAAAAAAGCAAAGAAAATTAAAGAAAAAAGAAAGAAAAAAGAAGAAAGAAAAAGGCGGGGAAAAAACTCCGAATAAAAGAAAACGTAAAGATAAAGCAAAATTTACTCTTTTGATATTTACTCTTATGGCACTTAAAATAGAGTTAATTGTTTTCTAGTAAGCAGTTTTGATTTTTATCTTTTTTCACTACTTTTTCCCTTTTGTCCCCCCCCCCCTTTTTTTTCTTCTTTTCCACCTTTTCTTTTCTTTTTTTCTTTTGTTTTTCTTTTTTTTGGGGGGGGGGGGCGGGAGGGGCCCGGTGACATAACTGGCAGGAGGCCTGCCATGGCTCTCTGCGGCCCTGCTCCAGCAGAAAAGGAAAGGAACAGGTTTGGGGACCTCCTAGGCTAAATCTCTATATTTTAGTTGTTTTTGATAAAAATGCTATGTCACCCCTTCCCCCACAATGGAATTGTAATCAGAGACCGAGTAAAAGGTAAGTTATAACATCGACCGTCCCCTCCTTGAAGCATTTCTGGATCCGCCCTGTGCCTCACCAGTTTGTTAGCTCAGTTCCTATTCCTATTCCTATTCAGAGTCACAACTGACTACAACTGTATTTATGTCGTTTTATATACCGATAGATGGCAGCACCATCATCGGATCGAACAGTTAATGAGAATTTAGAACTAGTCCAGGAGCTAATAGCTATCTGGTGCTATCACCCCCAGAGGTATCGTTTCACTTAGAGGACATTGAGACCACGGTTAGCTCAGTTGTAGAACAAAAACTTGAGAAAGGTTCCACTCTGCCTCTTCTTCCCGTGCCTCTGTATATCTATCAATATGTCTCTTTCATTTCAGATCCGGCAGCAGGTTCTTCCATCGATTGGGTCTACGACGATGCCAAAGTCAAATACAGTTTTGCCCTGGAGTTAAGAGATACGGGCAGACAAGGGTTCATGCTCTCCAACAGATACATTATCCCAACTGCCGAAGAGAACTTTGCTGGGATTAAAGCTGCGGCTCACATCGTCAAGAGCGAACTGTAAAACTTTCCGCTGCTTTTGCAATTAAAATAAAGCAGTTGTGACATTTTGTTTTGTATCTTATCTTTTTCGTAGAAAAAAAAACCCTCATTATTTGAAAAGTTTTTAATGAGGTTGTTTCCATCAGTCAAAAGTACTGCTTTTAGGCACTGAAGTTGATAGAAAGAGTAAATACAATAAATAAATAACGTGGAGCGAGAAAAAACTTTTATTTTAAAAACGCATAATTTTTAATTAATGTTTTTAAATGTCAGATTTTTCAAAAAATGCGTGGTCTTTATGCGTGGTGACAAGTGATGAATTTTGGCGCGTTACTCCACTGATGCGCTGAATGCTCGCTCACGCTTGCTGTCTACCGCGTTTTCAGATTATGGTAATTCAGAAGCAAATTGAATATTGCGCTCTACGATTGCTATCAACCATATCATTACCACCACATGAGAGTAAAGAAGCATATTAAATATTGCGCTCTGAGCTAATGGCATTTCATTCATCACTTGTGACGTCATGTGCAGAAGCGTAAAAATTGAAATTGAATCTGCACACCGATTAAAATAATTGTTAAAAATATCAAACTTTCTCAAATTATTTGTAAAATGACGAAACCTCTTTGTTTTTAAGCTTGCTGTTTCAGAAAAAACTTTTAAAATTTCGGAAACGACCACATTAGTTAATACTAATTTTGGTTTTGAAAAATTTTCGTAGTTAGAATAAATAAACAAAGCTGAACTTGCTTCACTAGAATTTTCTATCCGGGAGAGGAACTGCTATAATATCCTGAACATGTGGGGGTAGCAGTGAGATAATTGGGGATTATACCCCAGAGTCATTCTTTTGATTCCACATTGCCATTCCTAGCATATAAATATACGTACAGGTTGGTCCAAAAGTAACTTCCAAAGTCCAAAAGTAACTTCCAAGCGGAAGAATCCTCGATTTCAAAACTGAATAACTCGAAAACAAAGGATGATAGTGGGAAAAAATAAACGGTATGTTTGTGAAACCCATAAAAATCATGTGCAGAAATTTGGAAATTAGTAACGAAAATTTCCAACAGGTGGCGCTGCACACAAGTCTCTATTGCAATAGAAGTCCCCATACATAGTGCTGCGAAAAGGTTGACGATTATTTCTAGCGTAAATAAAAGTAGTACTTCTGAGAGGCTAAACTACTGCTGAAACGCCTAACCCCCTTCGCAGCACTATCAATGGAGACTTCTATTGCAATGGGAACTATTCCCCATTCTAAATACGTATACAGGATCTCTAATGGGGAGTTGCGTGCAGCGCCATCTGTTGGCGATTTTTGTTACTAATTTCCAAGTTTCTGTGCATTATTTTTATGGGTTTCACATTAAACATACCGTTTATTTTATTCCAATATCGTCCTTTGTTTCGAGATATTTTATTTTGAAATCAAGCAGTCCTTCGCTGGACACCCTGTGCGAAGCTCCATTGGCCTATCCGTTGAACCAATCGAATTAAAAATTTTAGACACGTTCATCTGAAAGTATAAGTTCAAGATTGGTGATGATTTTAAACAACGTAGTGCTCACTTTAACGGTTACAGTGAAAAATCTCGAACTTTTCGCACGGCAACATTCACTTTTTCCTTGCGCAGCGCTTCCCTTGATCAGCGAATCGTAAAACCACAAATGGCAATGGAACGATTTACGTCAGACGAAAATTGACCGTTGGCAAATTCAAGCCTCGTCTGAAGAAATTGTTTTTCCGCATTGTATTTTAAATGATTTGCTTTGGACGTGGTGCAGAGGAAATGCAGAAGCATTTGATGATTACGAAAATTTATGCATACAAGTTTTAAATGCGTGATAAATATTCATGAAAAATTATCAATACTATTTATTACGAAGTTATCCACGAACTTTAGCTAGAAAAAGGAAATACAATAACCAGTCGTGTGGGTTATATTCGCTTCACTATGGCACTTTTTATTTTCCACTCCAGGTCCCTCCCTACGTACCTACCACTATTTATAGTTAAATCAGATGGATGGGACCCCGAAGACAGCACTGATCATCACTAAAGCAGTTAAGGGGTGGTTTTGGGTGTCCACCCTCACCGGAGTCCATAGTCAGGGCCGCGTCGTCCCTATGTGCGAGGTCGTACGATGCACGGCGGCGCCAGAGTCAAAAAGGCGCCATGTTTTACCAATCAAAAATGCTTCAAGTGGGGGAAATCTCTCCAACAAAGAAGTAAAATTGAACTTGTTTTTTTTTTATCGAGGGCGCGATCAAGCCAAAGTGATGCCCAGGCCCTGGAAAAATTTAGTGCCCCTCTCACAAGAAAATCTACACATTTTTCATGTGGAAGTTTTCAAAAAAGGGAATAAATAAAGAAATTCACCCCAGTTTGGTATCCCAGAAATTGTGGTGCCCAGGTCTATGGGTCTGCCATAGACCGGGCGTTCACCAGGCCTTGATAATGTCTAATGGTGGCAGTCAGATAACATTGCTCATTGAAACAAGCAATCTTCTCGCTGCTCATCTAAAAGGAACAATTATTGTCCTGTTGAGTGCTATTGAGTGCCTGTTGAGTGTACATGCTATTCAAAAACGAAATCTTTCACAATAGGGCCGTTTCCATGGACACTTTCGACCCTGGAAAAAACCTGCTTTTCACCGCATTCTGGTTATTAGCGGGGTTTTTGTGGAATCTTTCTACTCCTGTTAGCTTCTGGAGTGAAAGCGGTGTTTCTACCCGGAATGCATTACGCGAAACAAGTTCGTCTACTAGCCGCTAAGGATGTTGGGTAAAAAACCGCTTTCTCTGGTAACGCTTTCTCTGGAATTTTTCAATCGGGTTTTTTGCGGAGCCATAGCGGGGATTTACCGGGTCGAAAAGTAAGTTGCGAACGCGGCTAATGAAAACATGTGATATGCTAAGTAATGCATACACTAGCATTTTCCTTTCTAATGTGGATGTTTTGGTATGTTTAAAGTACTTAAGGCTGAGCTTACGAGGCACAGGAAATGTTCTATTCCCCATTCTGGATCTTGAGGTGAATATGTAGTATTATAATTTGTGTAATATGTCTTTTTTTTTTGTGATTTTCAATTATTGTTCGGGGTAATTCGACTTTTTCATGTTGTCAAACATAAGAAATACTGTGAGCCCCAAAATACTCGATTCTTCCCCCCCTTCCCTCCTCCTTTTTCTTTAACTAAACTGGTTATCATAAATTAAGGAAAAATCACAAAAATGGCGATTATTCAAAAAGTTACACGTAGAATTCCATGAAAATTACCCACAATATGCAACACATAGTAAGATATAAAATAACATAAAAAGAAATTATCAGACAATTATGGCAGTATAGAAATTAACACATCTCTAAAATGAACAAATCGACAGTGTCAGTTTGATATAGGAAAAGTACCTTAAATATGGAATATGTTCCCCTCTAGAAGCAATACACAACATGCAGTGATGTGTGATACTGTCAATTATGCAATCCATCAGCTCCACGGGAAGCGGGAGCCATTGCTCTTGCAAAGCAGTATCAAGCGTGGCAAGGGTCTGGGGGGGAGGGTTGAGAGCAGCTAGACGTCTCCCTAAAGCATCCCAAACGTGCTCGATAGGATTCAAGTCCGGGGATCGAGGTGGTTACTCCTTGCGGAGAATTGTAGCATGTTGAAGATAATCATCTACGATGCGAGCTCTGTGTGATCTTGCGATATCATTCTGTAACAGGAAAGCATAACCTATTGCCCCGGCATACGGGCGCACATAAGCATCAAGGATGTCATTTCTATAAACCTGAGCATTCAGGGTTCTCTTTGGAAAGAAATGGAGTTCTGTGCCTCCACCTAAAGAGACACCATACCAAATCCAGACACAGCCTCTTTCGTAACCATCTCTTTCGCGGATGTTTGACGGATGATAACGGGTTCCAGCTTATCTCCATATCAAATAATGCCTACTATGGCTTAATAGACTAAATCTAGACTCATCCGTAAAGAGAAAAGTCCTCCATTGATCTGGCGTCCAGTGGATATGTTGTCGTACCCACTGTAAACGGTCCCTTCCATAGCAAGGTGTGAGTGGCACACAGATGACTGGTTGCCTCGCATACAGACCTCTTTCGTAAAGCCTCCTGCATACTGTTGACGTTGACATCAACCTTCCAGTGAGTGTATGCAGCAAGGAAGAATCTGAGATTAGTCGGAGTAGCGGCTCTATTCCTACGTGCATATAACTTCAAAAATTGGTCATCGGCGCTCGTCTTAGCCGTTGACTGTAATTGGCTGAACCTCCTGGAGTTCGAATCTGTCGTTTGAAATTGGCTCTAAAGTCTGTGTGCCACAAAAGGACTCACTTTTAGTCATCTGGCTACTTCTGCTTGACTCTGCCCTGCCTGTAGTCTCCCAATGGCTCTCTATCATAGTTCTGCAGGCAAATGATGCCTAGAAGTCATTGTTACAAAATGGCTATCTCGGATTTCTTATGGCAGTATTACAGCACAGTTTATAGGCTTACTCTCAAACGTGGACTTCTTATGCTCATCACAGATGACGCACTCCAATTTCAGCGCCACTAATTTCCATATTGCAGTATTATTGAGCAACTTTTACTCTGCAACATATTGAAATTTTACACGGTTTGGCTTATTTTTGAGAGAGTTATCGCTATTTTTGTGAGTTTTCCTTAATTTATGCTAACCAGTGTATTTGTTTGTCAAAATAAAGAGCTTTGGATAAGATATTTGTTTCCGATATCATATTCAATACCTTCTATATTTTAGAATTATTGGTTTCACCGGAAAGGGATTTCAGTTTCAGATTTTAAAGTGGGATATCCTCTATACTTCAATTAGGAAATATAATGAGTACCCTGTTGTCATGCTTTAAAAGGCATAAAAGTTTGTAATTAGTTATTCAATAATCAAAGATTAAAGAGGTATTTAGAGTGACGTTTAACTTTGATATTTAAAAGTTTTCTCTTTCCAAAACGCATTAGCGTATCAGAGGAGCTACTGACCTCAAAATAGTTACGAGGTATGAAGTAAAAACGTATGCTGTAACCCAAAATAAAATACACATTTTTACATTGTTTTTTCAATAAATCAAATGCCAAACGTATTTTTTCAACGTCATATTTGTCTACAAAACTCAATTTCAGGTGTTAACCACATTTTCGCCAAACGCCAAAGCAGAAAGGCGTTCAAAAGGCATTTGCACAACGGCACCGATCAGGCTTGGCGCGGGCCTGTCCATGGTTTTATCACGTGATGTCAGTTCTAATAATATATTAAATAGTGGCCGCCACTTATATGAATCACGTTTGTGCTTAACAGTTTTAATATCTCAAAGTGGGTGATTCAACAAAGCAGCGAATTTAGTAAAGCTTGATTTATTTTTTATGATTTGATTCATTAAAGCGGTTTATTCAATTAACCACTGATTCAATTAACCGACGTCCATTGTATACGTCATGATTAGAGGCTGGTTTATATGGAGTAAAAGTCATTTAAAATATATGCATGCAAATATGCAGTAAAAATATCTAAAATATGCATTAAAAACTAAACAATGTGAGTGTTGATTTTTCTTACGCCAAAAACACAAAGCGGCTGATTCAACAAAGCGACGAATTTAGTCAAGCAGGATTTATTTTTGATGATTTGATTCATTAAAGCGGTTTATTCAATTAACCACTGATTCAATTAACCGACGTCCATTGTATACGTCATGATTAGAGGCTGGTTTATATGGAGTAAAAGTCATTTAAAATATATGCATGCAAATATGCAGTAAAAATATCTAAAATATGCATTAAAAACTAAACAATGTGAGTGTTGATTTTTCTTACGCCAAAAACACAAAGCGGCTGATTCAACAAAGCGACGAATTTAGTCAAGCAGGATTTATTTTTGATGATTTGATTCATTAAAGCGGTTTATTCAATTAACCACTGATTCAATTAACCGACGTCCATTGTATACGCCATGATTAGAGGCTGGGTTACATGGAGTAAAAGTCATTTAAAATATATGCATGCAAATATGCAGTAAAAATATCTAAAATATGCATTAAAAACTAAACAATGTGAGTGTTGATTTTTCTTACGCCAAAAACATAAAGCGGCTGATTCAACAAAGCGACGAATTTAGTCAAGCAGGATTTATTTTTGATGATTTGATTCATTAAAGCGGTTTATTCAATTAATCACTGATTCAATTAACCGACGTCCATTGTATACGTCATGATTAGAGGCTGGTTTATATGGAGTAAAAGTCATTTAAAATATATGCATGCAAATATGCAGTAAAAATATCTAAAATATGCATTAAAAACTAAACAATGTGAGTGTTGATTTTTCTTACGCCAAAAACACAAAGCGGCTGATTCAACAAAGCGACGAATTTAGTCAAGCAGGATTTATTTTTTATGATTTGATTCATTAAAGCGGTTTATTCAATTAACCACTGATTCAATTAACCGACGTCCATTGTATACGTCATGATTAGAGGCTGGGTTATATGGAGTAAAAGTCATTTAAAATATATGCATGCAAATATGCAGTAAAAATATCTAAAATATGCATTAAAACTAAACAATGTGAGTGTTGATTTTTCTTACGCCAAAAACACAAAGCGGCTGATTCAACAAAGCGACGACTTTAGTCAAGCAGGATTTATTTTTGATGATTTGATTCATTAAAGCGGTTTATTCAATTAACCACTGATTCAATTAACCGACGTCCATTGTATACGCCATGATTAGAGGCTGGGTTATATGGAGTAAAAGTCATTTAAAAGATATGCATGCAAATATGCACTAAAAATATCTAAAATATGCATTAAAAACTAAACAATACGCAATGTTGATTTTTCTTACGCCAAAAATAAACAGGAAAAGAAAAATCACGTCTACTCTACTGAACAAGTTTTCTCTGCTTTAGAAGCATTTTTACAACAAAATTGGAGCAACATATCCTAAAAATATATATATATATATATATATATATATATATATATATATATATATATATATATATATATATATATATATATATATATATATATATATATATATATATATATATATATATATATATATAGTTTCGCTACTGCGACTGAAAAATCTCAGTCGCCCAGACTTATTAAAGGTATCTTTAACAAGTACAGTAAACAAAAAACAATTTAGAAATGTTCCTGGAAAATAATGGGCAGCTAATGTCCCCAATTTGTCTAGTAACATTACTCGCAAAAAAAAAAGAAAAAAAATAAGAAAAAAAAAAGAAAAAAGAAAAATTAATTTGAATTTTGTCATCTTGAATTCAAATTATGTTTTTCGCAATCACGAGTGTGTGTGTGTGTGTGGGGGGGGGGTATGTGTATGTGTGTAGGCATGTGTGTTTGTGTCTGTGTGCAGTCATGAGTGTGTGGGTAGTTGTGTGTATGAGTGTTTGTGTGCGTGGGGGCGGAGTATGTGTATGTGTGTGTGTGTGTGTAAACATATGTGTTTGTGTCTGTGTGCAGGCATGAATGTGTGGGCAATTGTGTGTATTTGTGTGTATGTGTTTGTGTATGTGTGTGTATGTGTTTGTGTGTGCGTGTGTGTTGGTGCGTGTATGTATGCGTGTGTGTGTAGGATATGGACGCAACCTGGATACGGTTTTCGCTAGAGGAGCAGCATCCTGAGGCCTGCCGACGCGACGGGTGGTGCTGGCAGAGGGTGGTGCCGCGCCGGTGGGAAAAATGATAGCACGCCAAGAACAGCCAAATGAAAGCAATAAGCAATCGTGATTGCTCAAAACAGGAACGTTTTCTGGTAAAATTCAGTAACCTTCCTGAAATTATCGTGGAATATTTCTGGAGAGTCTAGAAATCTAAAGTTCAAGCTGTTAAAGCCAGTCGTGTATCTCTGGAACCTTCAGAGAAGCTAAGGTATAGTATTTAAAATAATAGCTTGGCGCCTTTCTGATTTAACAATGAAGCTGCAATAGCATTACGGATTCGGATCATTCGGATCTAGGATACGCAGATACGGATACGGAGCTCAATTGTTTTACCCAATTCAATCACCTAAGCGTAAAATATATCACGGACGGTATTCCCGTCAGGGTGAAGGGACTATTTCTTTTTAAATTTTGTCTACGACGGAAACATAATCAAGAATACGATTTATTCTTAAAAGAAGTCTCCGCTAAAACTGGGGAAGAGTTGAGAGGAACGGGGAAGCGCTGTATTTATGCTTAAGTAAAGTGTGAAAAATGATTTCTAGCTTGTTCGGTAGACATAAGATGTGGGAGAAAAAGTCTTAAGCTACTACTAGACAAGCTAGAAATTTTTTTTGTATTTATTTCGGCATATATGCAGCGCTGACCTATTCTTCCCGACTCGCCCCTATCGACGAAATAACACAGCTGGAAATTCCCTTACAAACAGTAAGCAGAGAATTTAGTCTCCCTGTCCTCTATCGGAGAATGCCGGGGAAAAAAAAAAAAAACCAGAATGAAGAAGAATACGAACCCCAAATCAATAACAAGACCTAATATTAAAAAAAAATTTAAAAAAAAAAAAGAAAAGAAAAAAAAAAAGAAATCTGTCCCGAAGGGCAGACTTTAATAAGAATCTCATGGATCAGAACACACATTGTTAACAAATAGAGACTGACATCAGATATACATTTTAAATCATTGAGCTTTTTCTCATTATGTTCCAGCAATGAAATCGCTTTCAATTGTGTGTATAAAGGTTCAGAGTTGTATTTAAGATTTACTTAACAAAATGATAACCCTACTGTATACAACTTGGAAGCTCTAAAAAATATTAAATGCAGAAAAACCCGTTCTTTCGATTAGTACCAATATTTTTAACGTACGGGTAAGTTTTCACGAGCAAAATTGCTAAAAACGCTAAGTGGATTTTTAATTAATACTGATAATTAGAGTTCTACAAAGACGAGACCAAGCTAAGAATTGATTTTGATTAAGTCACCATTTAATCGAAAAACTAATTATTAAACTCGGGTCACATGTTTAGGAACTACGATGCCACAGACAGACAAACATATACACATGTGTGTCTATCTCCTTTATTACCCCTTACTTACTTATTACTCTAAACTTGTTACCCCCTCTTTTTTTTTTTTTTTTTTTTGCGTCAGGGGTTACAAATTGACTTCAGAAATGATATCTTTCATTCAAATAAGAAATAAAACTGCATTTAAATTGAATTTAAAAGTGTTTTATATTTATCTGTATTTAGAATTGAAATATGTGTTAAAATTTAAGAATATAAACAATCTGTTTAAGATCCGTCAACAAAGTAACGGATACGGATACAGATCATTACTTCCCCTTGGATATCCGGCACATCACTATGTTTTATTTACACCCCAAGCAAATATAGAAATTTTTCGTATCCAAAACCTTATTAATTTAGCATGACCCCTCCCTCCTCTAAAATGTTAGTCTGCATCCGCCCCTGCGTTCTCCACCACCTTATTTATGACAAATCCTGACCTCCCCTCTCCTCCCCCCCCGCATTAGGAGGTACTGGATGTACCAGTGATGCGTATAATAACATTGGAGCTTGAGAAATATTGGGTTTTACATTTACCTTATCTACATTCTGCTTCTTACATCAGAATTTCACAATTTGTTGGGAAACCATATAAAATAAATTGTGTCGTCATTACCACAATTGATAAACAGCAAATGAAAACACTGGTCGGTGTTGAAATCATCATAACTGAGAAATATTTTCGAATCAAACACAATGGGCGATTTTAATGATTTCATTTGCAAATTCAACAGAAAATTAATTTTTGGGTAAAGGTAAATTATCTCCTATTTCGCTGTCCTCAGCTTTCTTATAAAAGGAAGTTTTTTTGATATTTGTGTAGTGGTTGAAAAACTCCTTAACATCGGTGAGTATTATGTATACATTTTCTTGGATGTACGTATTAAATATAATGCATATAAAATGTATTTTGGGATGCCAAAAAAATTTTTTTTTTGGTTTTAAACATGGTAAAATTTCCTCAAATACACAGTAAAAATTTTTTGAAGTGTCAAAGATACGGATAACCTTTCGGGATTATACAAATTTGTGGCAGTTTCCTGTGAAAATCAAGTATTTTTGTGAAGAAATTTCGTAAATTGCTACAAGTTGCATGAATGCAGACTCCCAACTGTTGTGAAAAATACGTTCAGGTACTAGTTTGAAAATATACTCAACGTTTATATATATATATATATATATATATATATAGATATATATATATATATATTAAGTGTTTCGTCCTCAGTTTGATTACGCCCTGGCCAGATCGATTGGACTCAGAATGTGATTGAGCTGCAGTCTCTGGATACTGTAGAGTTGCTAGAATTGCAGCCAAGTAATCTGTCAGATATATGCTAGTATATTTGCTTTGGCTTCGATTGCTAAAATGCTATAGGAGAATTTTCGTTGAATCAAGAAATTGTCAAGCTATTACTATATTGTAAGTTTTCTTGGAAGGTTCCAGATTTTTTCCGAAAGCGTGACTATCTTTTATCAGGAAGATTTCTAATTTTTTTCTGGGATATTCCAGGTTAATTTCAGGAAGGTTACTGACCTTTAGCAGGAAACTTTCCTGCTTCTCGTCAAGTATTTTATTGGCAGAATTTAAGCACATTAGCTGCCCAATAATTTCCAGGAACCTCTCAGAATATTTTTATTGCGTTAATTCTGTGCAGAGGAAGAAGGACGTAAATCACATTATGATAATTTAACAGGAGAGATGAAATTTTTTTTTTTCTGGCTATGCAAAGGATGAGACGCGCGCTCTTTTAATCCTGGTAAAAACTTGAAAAGGGTTCTTCTTAAAGAATTTCGTTCACATGGCTCGATGTGGAATTGTGCTGCTGTTACGCTGCACACGAGCGGCTACTGCACGATAAGACAATCCAGCTTCAAGAAGGTCGACGATTCTGCCCTGTTCAAACTCCGAAAATTGCTCAAATTTCGCTTTCTTTCGTTGAAGAGGCATAGTAAAGATTCAGTTAACGTTTACTCTAGCATATAACCACCGATAATCATACACGCCTCGCTACAGCCGTCTATTTATATTCGGTTCGATCCGCCGTTCAGAGGGCGCTGCTCAGCATACGCATGCGCTACCGGTCTGCAATTCTAATCATTTGCATATCATGCCCTACTTTACATTTCTTGCAATTTTCGGCTCACCCGCGTAAGTTCTTCGTGGTGCTGCAATTTTCAAAAACAGGAGTGTACAATGCACTAATAAACGAAAATCCCAATATTTGAACTTACTTCAGTCTGGCTCTGAGGTACAGAATTGAAAAAAAAAAAAAAAAAATTACACATGTTTAGGAAAGCGTTTATGAAATTGAATTTTTCGATGATTGATGGGGGAGGGGTAGGAATTTCCGTATGAAAAAGGATGGGAGCAAAAGAATAGAAAGTTTGGAAACCACTTATTTACTTCTTCTATCATTTTTTTTTCTTTTCGTTTTTTACTGGAAAATGGGCTTAAGAGGTGCGTGTACTTATGTATGCGGGCAGGGGTGGACTGGCTGACTTTGGCCCTGTCGGTAAAATAATATTTTGGCCCACTTCTGTAAATTAGTTGAGCAAAGACATTAAACTACCACTAGTTCCTATTTTTCTTTAAGTTCCTATATCAAGATTTAAAGTCCTAAAATAGAAAATTATGAAACGTAAAATATAGCTAACACTGACACATTTTTTTATGTGCCTTGAAAGGATACTTATGGTTATAAGCCTGAAAAGGCACATCTTTAGGCTTCTATACTGATAACATAGGAAGGACACGAGGAAAGAAATGAGGAACCAGATAAATCCCCCCGGAATTTTTTTGAAATTGGTAGATCTATATAGGCCTAAGAAAAGAATTGAGGCAAAGGGTTCTAGTTCCCTTCCAAGCGATATTTTCAAAGTTGATGTCAAAAAACACAATTTTACAATTTTCGGTAGCGTGCAAGGAGAGGGAAAACAAGATGTTCCAACACAATTTTGTTTTCTTAACTTTTTTTTTTTTCAAAATTGAAATTGATTTTAGTCTATCTTTGTTTACAATAGAATGTCGGGTGCTCTTCATAGAAATTCTCCGAAATGGGAAGTTTTAGAAGTGCAATTTTAGGTTTCCCTTAGTAAAATTAATGTTATTTTATGGAACAGCACAGGGAGCTCTCTACAAAAACGTTTAGAGTTTGAACTATTAAAAAACGCAAAACTAACTTTGGTCACGTTTGAGAGAATAGGAGGGTCAGTGATTTCATTTGGAAGCATTTAAAAACTGAAGTATACTTGACCCAATTTTAAACTACATTTCGTTACTATAGGGAATCTGGCGACTCTCCTTCGAAATTTTCCGACATAGAAATTTTAAAAATATATTCTTATAATATGTTTGGAAACATTGAAAGGAAAAGAGAAAGATTTCCCCCAAGATTTTTAGAGGGCCACCGTGCCCTTCCGCATTTAAGCTAACCTTTGACCCCTGTCCTTGAAACGGCATTCTTTCGTTTCAATCATTTATCCACAAGAATTTGATTAAAATACATCTTAACGTTTTTTGCATTACCTTTAAAACTAAACATCAAAAAGCTTTTTAATATTTTAAAAATAATTACTATCGAAAACACTTGAACTTTGTATGTACCTAGTATACCAAAAAGTAAAAGAAGCACCTTTTTTATTCTACAAAACTTCTCTACCATTTTATCCCTTTTATCTGAAAGCGCACTGCTCCTTTTTTGGTCTGGGGGAAACACTAGTTCTCTGGGCATTTTATTCTGAAACTGAAATTAATTTTTGGCTATAGTGCAAATAAAAGCGCTACGAAGCTCTACCATGAAAATTTCTATAAGTGAAATTCTAAGCTATCTTTAGTGAATGCCTAAGGTTCGACGACTTTGTCTGGCTATTTTTCAATATTTAAGGGGGGTCCGGGAAACAAAATGTGTCAAATTTTACATTTTTTTTTTTTTTTATCATTTAAAAAAACTTCGTCTTTTTCTGCTTAAAAGGACGTTTGAATCTTGTTTCTATCTCAATTAGGACGAAAGATGTAATTATTTTTGATCATTCTTTTAACTAATGATATTTAACTTTAAAACTTGAAACGCGTTTCTCTCCATAATGCAATTTTTTACGATTTTTGGCATTCAAACTCTTATAACTCAAGAACTGATAAAGATAAAGCAATGAAATTTGGAGTATATCTTTTTCGAACAGGGCGGTCATTCCAAGCTCGTCAACTTGCGAGATCGAGATTCTCGCTCACGTGATCGGTTGTGACGTAGAAATGTCGCAAAGTAGCATTCTAATCTACTCGAACTTAGCTTGCGACTGGGTTCGAGTAAATTAGAATGCTACTTTGCGACATTTCTACGTCACAGCCGATCACGTGAGCGAGAATCTCGGTCTCGCAAGCTGACGAACTTGGAATGACCGCCCATTTTCCTTTGATTTGTATGCGGTGAATTTGAAAAAAAAAAAAACCATTACTTCAAAAAATATGATCTTTATTTTAAAAAGTATCTTTGAATTTTTCGAAATTTTTCTTGAAATATTTTCTATTTTTATTGAATTAATATTTTTTAAACCGGCGAATAAAAATTAAAGCTATATTTGTGCATAGTTTTTTGAAAAAAATTTGAAAATTGACCAAGAATATTTTGAGTTTTAGCAATTCAAAGCAACCCCATTATTTTAAAAAACAATAACTAAATTTAAATATTTTTTAAAAATATTTATGTTATGATTTTGCGAATCAAACTGATGGTGAATCAGTACAAAAAATTTCAAAACTCTAAATTGTTTAATACCATTTTTTTTTCAAAATGTGTCCCGGACCACCTTAAATCTGTAATACACAATTTCCTTCTTGGGCCCTGATGCAAAAACCAAGACCACCCATTTTTGGTAAGACCAATAAATAACATTAGTGTCCGATCGAAAGGCTAATATCTCTTCCAACATTATTTAATGGAAACCAGAGGTCTAATCTTACATTTGTGACCCATTGTTGCACCAATCGGAACAACCAATTCTCCACACGCAAAAATGAATTTTTAAAAAAGGAAAAGTTTGGACTTAACTCGTTCCTGCATCAAAGCCCCCAACCTTGTGCATGCCGCTGCTCATGTATCAACACCCCCAAAGCATGGCCCACACATTTATAGCAGGGCTGGGGCCGCTTTTCTAGTGATTCAGGCCAATTGTTGTTAATAGACGTACCAATATAAGATTTTCAAACCTCTTTTTTCGTCCCTGGCCCTTTTTCAGGCCGCGTCGGACCTTTTCTGGCTCCCTCCCGTTTCCTCAATGTGGGAGCCATGGACCCCAGAGCTCTAAAAACCAAAGGGAAAGTTGACAAAGAGAGGAAAGCAGTCGCACCTGTGGACTTCGGCTATTTACTTTAGCCCCTGGAGCTAAGGATGGGAGAAAAATAAACCTGCTTCCAAATACTTTTTTTTCCCATAGAGTGAACAAATTTCATTTTTTCTTCTATTATTACGCTTTAAAAAATGTTAGATGTGAATTAAATGTATTAAGTTCAATAAAAAATTGCTTAAAGTGGCCCACTCGGCGGTTGGCCCAGTCGGGGTCCCAGTCGGGGTCCCCAACTAGCCGACCTGGCCAGTCCGCCCCTGTATGCGGGTATGAAGTTATACTTCCGAAACAATATCCTCAATGACCATATGGGATTGAATTTTTCCCACATGTGGTTCCATACAAATCGAGTGAAATGTCGCCATTCACCAAACTGACACTAGGTTCGGTAACTTACACTCATGTTTGTGAAAATTGCAACACCAAGAAGGAATTATGCAAATGAGCCGAAATTCACAAGAAATGTATAGCAGGATGAGATTTGCTAATGATTAGAATTACAGAGATGTCGCTCTTGCGTGGACTGAGTTACGCCCTCTGAACTGCGGCGTAGACTCTGTATATAAAGGGCTGTATGGGTTTTTTGGAATCATTGTATGATTATATGCCGATGTTAGACGTTTTTTAGTACTCAATATGTCTCGTCAAAAATGCAGAGCGTCATAAGAACGAGTAACAGAGTTCAAATCGGGCCGCAAGATCTGCATGCGTGAGGGTGAACTTACATATAGAGAAACCAGGGCACGCACATGGCGTACTGTCTCAACTGCGATGCGTATTTGTAAAACATGGACAGGGGACGATAAAATTAGCCGAAAGACTCGCGCCAGCCCACGCGACTGAACGACGCCACGAGAGTATCGACACCGCACCCACCTAGCTGTGATGGACCGTATAGCGTTCTCTCGTACGCTAGCACAACGTTGGAGTATGGCTACAGGTGTCTACAGGTCTCTACAGGTGTGAGTCACACTTGCTGCATCCACGGTTCGTCGACGTTTGCATGCAAGGATTCCCTTTACCCTCAACCATTGTCACTTTTGGCTTCAATGGACCTATCAACACACCCAATAGCATACGAAGTAGTCATCTTCTCGGATAAGTCCAGGTATAATTTGCACTGTAAAGATGGACGTGTACGCGTCAGATGTTACACAGGGGAACGTCACTTCCCAGAGAGTGTAATCCTACGTCATATCGGCATAACGCCATTTGTCATGATCTGAAGCGCTATTGAATATCAAATCAGTCCCATCTAGTCCGAATTACGGCTAACCTCAATAGCGAGCGCTACTTCAGCGACGCTGTGACGCAGGAGGTACTACCTTTTTAACGCACAAATGTTCTTCGGTGCACGACAGGTTACGCTACTTCCCTGGTCTGCCCGTTTTCCGGATATAACGCCCGTCAAGCAGGTCTCGTATTGCGTTGGTCGGAGACTCGCCCATGTCTCTCGTCTGGCAGTTGGTACGGATGAACTTTGGCTTCAGAATGAAGTCATATGGGATGCTATTCCCAATCGTGACATTCAGAACCTCTATGATTCGATGCCAAAACGTGTAGTCTCGCACAGCTGCGCGGGGTAGCTGCATTCGATATTAACTTACTCCAATTATTTTCATCTCATTGATCTGTAATTTTGATCGTTTATTTGTAGCACTATGAGTAATATGTGCAATAAATTTTGTCCATTTCTAATGAGTCCTTCATGTTTTTGCAATTTTCACAAACATTAGTGTATTTTTAGCGTTCGATTTGGGTACAGCTTGGAGATAAATCGCCGAGTAGTCACCAAATGATAGCCAATTCAGACTGTGCATTTATTTAGTTTCATTTTTTCCGTTTCATGTGTAAGTTTGACCTTTATCGCAGGAAAATAAGTTAAACTTCAAAAGATTTTTTTTTTTTTTAGGGTGAACCGCTTGAATTTAGGATTTTGTTTCTTCACTTTGTCATTGTTAATGAGTTATTAGAATAAAATTTTGTCCCTTTTAGGCCTCCTACAAGATTGGTAGAAAATGAGAAATGTTTACACGCTGGTGGTTATTTTTTTAACAATAGTCACAATCATGCATGTAAACTGTAAGGATTACTCTAAGTAAGTAGCTTCATGCACTCAAAAAGTAAGTAATGTATTGCTAATTTTGTATGCTGATATTCATTGACAATGACAAGTTCCTACGTTGTCAAAACTACGGGTGCCTTTGGAAAGCTATTCCGCTCCCTGGGGTGAACACACGGTGCCTCAGGGTGCAATGTGGGCTAGGAATTGTGAACAAGGTGAATGACGCTAATAACTGTGAAGACGGACCTTCTAAACACAAAGGTGACACGTTAGCGCATGTGTTCTGACAACGTTCAACCACAATCAGTGGTGGACGAAGGAAGTAACAGCGTAGATACACTTCCACACTGAATGAAGTAAGAAATTGGATTAAAACAAAAGGTTTCTGCAATTTAATCTTCAAAATTTCGCTTATGTACAGGTCATAGTGTAGCTTTGAAGACTTCCGAACACATTTAAAGGTGTTTCAAAGTACTTTGATTCTTCAGTTTGCCGTTATGTACATTTGCTATTTCTATCCTGCATAAATTTTACCTAAAAATAACTTGTCAGCACTGGATAAGAAACATTTAATAATAAAAACGCTTAAATTAGATGATATTTGAAAAGTTAATTCAACTATTAATTTTGAATATGTGGTTTTACTTGCTTGTATTGTCAGGGATTTTTAACTAAGAGATTTACTGTTAACAATGTGATGCAATCAGTAAGGGAACAGAAACTCTAATGGTGCTGTGTATAATTAAAACAAAAGAGCACGAAAAAAAAAGCGGTTTGAAAAAGGAAATTCCTTCTTCGTCTCGATTTTTTTAAATTTATTATCTCATATCAGCGTTATTGCTTGAAGCGGGATAACTGAGCTTTTTTCGTCACTCTAGTAATAATGAAAATGAATAGATCGTTAAAATTTGTTTTGGCTTTTAATTTGTCCAAAAACTTCACATTGAAACAAAAATGTTTATTTATAATTTATACGGATATTCAAATGTCGAATCATATATACGTACACATTAATATGTTGCTCTTGATTAAAATTTTGAACGTTTGTGAAACAATTTTATTTTTCTATGATTGCAATATAATTGAGCATTAATTGTTTGTGTAAATGATTTACAAATAGTACCTACGCTCTTCATTTTCGGTACGATCGTGCTGCAGTAAATGTCAATAACATATTAAAATTACTGAGCAATCCAAGTCGATGTACGAAAATTAGTGCACGAACAGAAAAATTAAAATCATGAACACTTCTAAACTATGTTCGAAAGTTGAACTGTGATCAAATGCCGTAAAGTACAAGTTTTAATCATTTTCAGAACTATTCAATGTGGAAAATGTACCAAGACTTTGTTTTTTATAACTCAAAACAATAAATAATAATGTACAGAATTGTATCCGAAAATGCACACAACACCGGGGGGGGGGCAGCAACAGGAAACAGAAAGGGTGACAATGTTCTGCCATAGGGTTCCATTTTTCACCGCGGTGTGCGCTGGGTTAAGGGTGCCAGTTTTCCACTCGTGTTAAGGGTGCAATTTCGGCACCGTGTAGGGTGCAACTGGTGATCATGCTTTTCACCTTTGAAAGGTACCAAATGCAATCTGTAGTTTTAATAGTGTATTTGTCCCATCTATTTTTTATCAGAATAGTTCAAATTACCTGTGTTCACTTCTGTAACCCGTAAACCGATTCTACTTAAACGACAGTAACGGTAACTGAAAAGCAGTAAATGCACTTTCAAACATTTTTAACTATGTTTGAAAGCCCTAAAAGCTACAAAGTGATCAGAAGCTGTACTTACTTGTAATTTTGGATAATTAATCCTGGAAAAGTTGTGTTTTAATCCAATAGTGTACTTCATTCAATGTGAAAGACACATAGATGAAATTTGTCCGCCATATTGAAGGGGTTGAATGTATGTCTAATGCAAAAGCGCATGCGCAGCGAGCCTTTCTGCGATTGCATGCTGTTTTGGCTCCTCTGCTCTATTTCCTGGCAAGCATGGCACCCTTGGGCACCATGCTTTCACCTTAAAGGGAATATATTCACTCGTCTGGAACCCCTGGTTATAACAGTGTATAAGTACATAATTAGTTAGTTAAGCAATAAGATGATCCCAAATGCACATTTTATCAAACTTTTTAAAAGTCTCATGAAATTTCAATAGCCATGTCTGGCATTTATGTTAACCACCTCTGTTTTTAAAAGTTCGTTCTTTTTCCAGCCATAAACACGTTATATTAAAGGTACGAGATGAAAATGACCTACAGTCCATGCAGGAATTAATTCACGAGGACTCTGACGACGTAGGTATTGCTCATCTATACTAATAATATAATCTGTACTAATAATATAAAGCTGAATAGTTTGTTTGTTTGTTTGAATGCGCTAATCTCAGAAACAACTGGTTCGAATTGAAAAATTATTTTTGTGTTGAATAGTCCATTTACTAAGGAAGGAAATAGATTTTTTTTTTTTTTCAATATCAGACGGACCGAAATATTTGTAATTGTAAATTATACGTTTAATTAATTGCTTAATTCTATGGATTTCTAATATTTGCGGGGTAAGTTAACTCATCGGGTTCTTCATTCTAACATTCTATTTGGTTTTGTTTTCCTTACTTCTTCAGCGTTTGTTTTTGTTCTTAAGGTTGAAGATAGTTACTTACCTAATAGACCAGTGCCAATAGCTTTGAAAATGGTAAAAAGTCGAAAAAATTTAGAACAGGATAAAACCAGTTAGAAAGGTAAGAAAATCTAATAACATTAATAGGAAAAATAAATTACGGGCGAGCTGAGTTCGGGAAGGGGGGGGGTGTAGGGGGGGGAAAACGGTTTATCACGATTTCCGGAAAAACTAAGAGTCCTATCGAAAAAAACAAAATTGCAAAGTTGTTGGTAATAAAAAGATCTACAACTTTTGTATTTGCACTTTTTTTCTATAACCTCAAAATATATGCGAAAAATTCAAAAAACCGACTTTTTGGTTTTTTATTTTTATCTCCCACAAAAAAAATTTTTTTTTTCACTAAATTTTATGAAAAGTTACCTTATTATGTCCCAAATACACTGTAATCTTTTGGGTTTAAAATATTTATTTTTTCTCCTTATTTTGATTCAGTAGTAAAAAATCATCAGAATTTTCAATCAAAAATTCTCACGTCAAAATATCTGATTTTTTTAAAAATTGGAGCAAGTTTTCTTCGTTGGAATCTCTACTTTTTGATGGTATAAAAAACAATATACAATACTATAGAAATTTTTCGCAAAAAATGAAAAAAATCAAAAAACTCGAATTTGAAAAAAAAAAAAAAAGTCATAACTATGTAAAAATTTTAAGCTCCTTATTAAAATGTACACTTTAATTACTCGAAAAATGAAATTTTCCATGTGACATTGTCACAAACTGAAAATAAAAATATATTAAAATAATTAAAAATCAAGCTACAGCATGCATTTGTTTTATACCCTTCTCATCCATCATTAGACGGTGACTGCAGTGCCCCCTATAGTTTTTTGGAGTTACGAATAGCAAGCTACACTGTAGGATGGGATAAATGAGTAATTTCCGCAATTTCGAACTGTGTAACCTTGAATATTATAAAAAATAATCAGTTTTCCAATTGTGTTTGCTGTTAATTATTGTATTTGCTGTTAATTTAATAAATAGCTTAAGATTTTACATAGTGATGATTTTTTTTTTTTCAAATTCGAGTTTTTTTGATTTTCTTCATTTTTTGCAAAAAGTTTCCATAGTATTGTATATTGTTTTTTATAACATCAAAAAGTAGAGATTCCAACGAAAAAAACTTGCTCCGATTTTTAAAAAAAATCAGATATTTTGACGTGAGAATTTTTGATTGAAAATTCTGATGCTTTTTTACTACTGAACCAAAATAAGGAGAAAAAATAAATATTTTAAATCCAAAAAATTACAGTGTATTTGGGACATAATAAGGTAACTTTTCATTAAATTTAGTGAAAAAAAAATTTTTTTTGTGGGAGATAAAAATAAAAAACCAAAAAGTCGGTTTTTTGAATATTTCGCATATATTTTGAGGTTATAGAAAAAAAGTGCAAATGAAAAAGTTGTAGATCTTTTTATTACCAACAACTTTGCAATTTAGTTTTTTTCGATAGGACTCTTAGTTTTTCCGGAAATTGTGATAAACCGTTTCCCCCCCCCCCCCCTTAAACCCCCCTACACCCCCCTTCCCGAACTCAGCTCGCCCGTAATTTATTTTTCCTATTAATGTTATTAGATTTTCTTGCCTTTCGAACTGGTTTTATCCTGTTCTAAATTTTTTTGGTCTCAAACATTATTGGCACTGGCCTATAAGTAAATCATTTGATTTGTAGTAATATTCAATTGTGATGGTTCTTTATAACGTTTTTTTTAACAGTATTTTTTATTTGGCAAAACATTTCGAACTGGAGAAAAAAACCGCTTCACTAGCTAAAGGGCAGGGTTGCGGTACCGTGGTTGCTTGGCACATTAAGTGATGAACTATACAACTGAAGGTTTATTTTGAGTTTTGAAGCTACTGTTAATCTTTTTATGTGTTTTGGTGAATAATTTTAAATTTCGAAGAGACTTTAATAAGTTTTTTGAAAAAGTGTGTGCGCATTTTAGCTAAAGAAAAATAATCATTTCACATCAGAAGTGGAGGAGGGGGCTGATCGTGATTTTTTTTTATTCGACGGACTTGCTTTAAATTCTTAGCACTTGCATCGCCGTGCGTATTGTACGTAATTGTATAAAACGTACAATGTTGCAACATACAACGTACGTTACAATATTGTACGTAAATACAACGTAATTTGTACGTAATAACGTACAAATTGTATAAAACGTATTTTTAAAAGTTTCACAAGCTGCAATAAAATATTTAAAAAATGTTTTTTATTCGAAAGACTATAGCTATAAGCTTGGTTCGCACTAAAAAGTATGAAATAAAATGGTTATATGATTTCATGACTACACCCAGGCCCGGCTTCTGGGGTAGGCGACCTAAGCGGCTGCCTAGGGCGGCAGATTTTAGCGGTGGCAAATTTCGAAGTTGGAACTTTTTTTTTTTTAAGTATGAATAAATGCTTCAGCACCATAAGATTCACTGCTTCAATGCTTAAAAGGGATAACTTAGAGTGTGTACAAAAGCTTGGATATGCAAAACATAGTTCGGAATTTAACTAGAAATTGAATTTAATTTTAGAGGCGGCAAATTATTTTGTATTATCATTCAATGGGGGAGATGGCGGCACTTGTCAACATTGCCTAGGGCAGCAGAACTACTAGAGCCGGCTCTGATTACACCACTCTAAAATTGCTGCTAATTTTAATATTATTATACTTGGGTTCATTCTGAAGCAGGCAATAAAATTTAAATTAAAAGTTTGAGAGAAGAAACAGGCGGTGCGTAGATTTTTACTTTCTTCTATATCTAATATATAGAAGAAAGTATTGGATTCGTGCAAATTTTCGAATTTCGAATTTTGACGGATTCGAATGTTTTGAGGTGTGCTGAGTCCATTTCGACTATTTTTGGAAAATGTCTGTCTGTCTGTGTGTGTGTGTGTGTGTGTGTGTATGTATGTGTGTCACGTCTGTGTGTGACCAGTTTTTTGTGGCCGCTCTACAACAAAAACTACCGCATGAAATCGAACGAAATTTGGTACACATATGTGCCCCTATGTGAACTTGTGCCCATTAGTTTTTGGCGCGAATTCCTCCAAGGGGGGTGGAGCAATGGGACGTTTTTCGAGTTACGCGTGCTTGCTATTCCTCAGGAAGTTACTGGCGGAATCAAACAAAATTTGGTCCATATGTTGGTACTAACAGGAACAGGTGCTGATTCAATTTTGGTGTCAATAACTCAAACGGGGGTTGAGCTATAGAACGTTTTTTGTCGTCAATTGTGACTGCTGTATCTCAAGAAATAATGAACGGAATGAAAGAAAAATTTATCGGCAAGTAGCCCTTAGTGGGTATAAAAACTGATTTTATTTTTGTGTCAACAGCTAAAAAGGGGGTAGCGCAATCACCCGTTCTTTTTTTCCATTTTGAGTGCCCTATCTCAAGAAGTAATGCTACGTTCTGGTTGAAATTTGGAATATATGTGAATCCATATGTAAACAGGCTTTGGTTCTATTTTGACGCCAATCGCTCCAAGAGGTGTTGATTTTTTTTTTTTTTTTTTGCGAATAAAAATATTTTTATTAATGCAACAATAAGAAAGATAAATCGTAATAGATTGTCGTCTGCGTATTTCTCGTGATTTTAATTGTATGGAAATGGTAGGAAATATTATCTCAATGATTTAAAATTTTTAACTGTTGCCATCTTATGTTTGTTAACAAATAAAATATTTGTAATTCATTCAAGCAAGGCTTTTAAAATAACTTTCAGTTTTCGCTCTTTTGCTTTGCTTTTAAAATAATTCAGACATTGGGATGGTAGTCAAGTTTTTGCATGTGTAATTTTGTTTTTGTTGGGAATATTGCTTCCTCGTCAAGCATGGGGAGGGATCAGAAAAAAAAAGAAAAATATAGAAGAAAGTTTCGTGATGGCCACAACATACTAGTTAAAATAGCTTTTACTGTACTTGCTGTACGATATTCGTGCAAGCATGGCGAAATGCTTCGCGTAATAAATCGTAATGTTTAAGGAGAAAAGAAAGCTTCTTTTGCCAAACCGAATTGTGTAGACTATGCACTCGAAAAATTGCCGACAAAACCCTTTGTAGAATGAATCTTGAGTTAAAATGAAAAAAGATTTGCCGTACTCGCTTGGATGTCCTCTAGTATAGAGATCAATGATCAGTTGGGGGAAAGGGGTAATTTGGGTATAAAAATGACTACTTAGAACTTTCTAGTCCTGTAAAAAAATAACTTTTCTTTTTTATTTCTTTTTCTTGTTTCAGCTTAGCATTGTGACTTTCTAGAATAGTTTTCTACACACTTCATGTTAATAGACCCATTTGCATGTAAATGGCAAACATATGTTTACTATACCCAAATTACCCCGTTGGTGGAGGAATTTGGGTATAGCGATGGTTAGAGGGCAAAGCATGGTAGCAGGCGGTGTATTTCACGTATTTCTGCTTTAGCCATGGCTAATGGGCGGTAATTTACTGAATGTACCTTGGTTGCAACGTTAGGTAACAAAACCGTTTGATGACAGTTGCCATTTCTTAAAGAAAGTTTTAAAAGAAGCAAACTAGGGAACGGCGTAGGTAGCTGTTACAGAAAGTTCGATAAACAATCAAGCCAGCTGGCTGCCAATGAGAGTTATTTTCTTATTCGTAGGCCTTTATGCATGTAATCAAACCGATTGGTAATCAGAAAAGCAAAGAGAGTCAGTAAAAATTTAAAAAAAAAAAAAAAAATTCCAGAGTCGGAGTCGGTATATTTTCTTACGACTCCGACTCTTTTACCTCAAAATCAGTCCGACTCCGACTCCCGAAACGTGTGCTGGAGAATCAGTGTAGCGATCCAGCAGTTATCTTTTCAAACGGTAAAGACATTTACAAGTGACTAAGTTGAAGGTGTATAGAGTACTGTAAAAAAATTCTGAAACGTTACTGATTATTTCCGTGTAACGTTTCGCGATTTCACAGGTTTTCATCCACTTCCTGGGAAAATCAAGTACTTTTGTCAAAAAAGTTTCCTGAACTGCAACAAGATACCCGGATGCAGAGTTCGCGCTGGTGTGAAAAATGTTTTTAATTCCCAGTTTAAAGATTGACTGAGAGTATTTATTAAGTGTACCTGTTGAGTTTAATTTCGGCCTGTCTCGGTAGACTAAGCTCCCATTATGAATGAATATAGTCTCTGGATTCGTTTGTTCTGTAAGAACGGCGGACGAGTTAGACTCTTGATACTTACCTGCAATTCTGTCTTATCGTTGACGATGTTTGCAATAATGCTTATAGGTCTTTGTTAGTAAATCAGAAAGGTGACAAGCTGTCCAACTTGTCTTCTCTGAAGGGGTTACAGAGACAAGACTGGCTTTAACCGGGGAGATATCTGAATTCTTCAGAAATATTCCAGGATAATTTCAAAAAGGTTACTGAATATTAGTGGAAAACATTCCCGTTTTTTGCAAGAAGTGTTGTTGTTGCTGTGTGCCTGCCAGGCTCCCAATTTGAGGTGCGCTGCTTCACTTTTCCAGCGGTACCGTAATTTGGTGTGAAGACCTACTTCTACAGTACACACATGCCGTAAGAACCTGTTTATAGGGTAGACAACCCTTCACAGCATAACAACACATTCACACAAAGAAAGGACAAGGACAGGAGAGAGAAAGTACGTTCTATTAGTAGTATTATAGTTATTATTATTATTATTATTATTTTTTTTTTTGTGGAAGCACATTCTGTATGGTATGAGTATGCTGTACTCATCCTGAAAATCTCAGTTATAAATTCTTGTTGTTAGAATAGGGAAGGGAACATTATCGTAGTTATTTTCCGTAAAAAATAAATTTTTATTAATTTAATCAAATTTTATAAGGGATGAGGAGGATTAGGGCTTTTATAAAAACTGAACTGTTTGGCTGCTGTAGTGAATTACTTTTCAATTAAAAAAAAATGTTTGTGAACAGCTGTTCTTTGCTTATTTCACTGACTATCTCCACATGGTAAGTTTTATTTAAAGCTTATCTATGCTGGAAGATGATGACTATATTATTTATACTTGGAAAATATTGAAATGCATCATTTGTGTTTTAACTTTCCTTGGTATCGTTTTAGTTTGATGTGTGGAATTTGCCTCAAAAATTAGGGGAAGAAATGCATATACTAATCGCTCCTGGCATTGCTGACACGCGGATTAAAAAGCTACAAGATCAAGGACTTGATGTATTTCTCTATGACTATGATTTGCAAGCGTAAGTCAACTGCTTTTCGTTGTGGTTTACTATAACTTTTGAGTGCTTCTACATCATAAATGTTTTCAGTTTCAATCGGTGGTGCTTATCTTAATATATAAAAATCAATGTCCTGAGATAATATATATACATATATACATATATACATAATATTCATATATATATATATATATATATATATATATATATATATATATATATATATATATATATATATATATATATATATATATATATATATCAACACACAGCCAATACTGCTGAAACCTCAGACTTGAAATTTGGCAAGTATGTCCACATGATTACGAAAGTATCCACTAAGAAAGGATTTTTCGAAATATCAATTAATCAATTAGTTCGGGAGAAATTAATTAAAACCCCTTAATTTCTGTGAAACTAAAACCTGTAATTGAAATTTAAATCCCTTATTTTCGACGGCTTTCCTCCATTCAAATCATTATTCAGTACTTCATCTAGATAGCGAATTTTAAATTTGATATTGTTTTTATTTCTCGCGTGAATCTTCGAGGATTCTCTCAAGTCAAATAATAATGTTGCTGTCTTTCGCTTTCATTTTTTTTTAACACTGGAAACGAAGTTTTTAAGAACATCATCTCAGACCGACAATCCTTTTGAATTTAGAAGGGTACAGTTTCCTGTAAAAATTTGTTTTGCAATAACCAACACAAGGTTATACATTAAAAGTAGCAGTGATCGATTTAGAAGAAGACTGTTTTTCACACGGCAAACTTTATGTAACTTGCTCCAGGGTGAGTTCATTAAGTAGCTTAGTAATTTTAGCACCAGAAAAAAAATATGTTGCATACAAAGAAGTTTTTGCTTAAACATAGGTATAATAATAAAATGTGGACGGCCTGCGTTTGTAAAGAAAATCAATACTTCTAAAGCTATCGTTAATGACAGTTCAGGATCGGTTAAAGACAAGGGCATATATATATATATATATATATATATATATATATATATATATATATATATATATATATATATATATATATATATATATATATATATATATATATATATATATATATATTATATATATATATATATATATATATATAGTATATATATATATATATATATATATATATATATATATATATATATATATATATATATATATAAGGAGTCCAGGGAACCGGGACCCTCCCACAATTCGAAAAAATTATAGGTAATAAGTAATTATTATAGGGGATTTTCGTAAAGGTTCACCAAGCACTGTTATCTCCTGCTGATTCCAATACCCGAGCAATGCCGGACACGGGAATGCTAGTTGGTTATTAAGATCGTGTGTTATTTTGCTTCTTCAGCTACTTTTAGGAGTTAGCTGCCAATAAGGATGTTGGTCATAATGGCATGGGGAATGTAATAAAATACCCTGAAGTAGCACATTCCGCTATGTTTATTGTGAAACCCATAAAAATCATATACAGGAACTTGGAAATTAGTTTTAAAAACTGCCAACAGGTGGCGCTGCACAATGTAATTGCAATAGGAGTCTCTATAAATAGTGCTGCGATGAGGTTAGTTGCTTCATCAGTTGTTTAGTCTCTTTGATATGCTTGCAAATACGCTAGAAATTATCGTCCAACCTCTTGCATCACTATTTATGGAGACTTCTATTGCAATTACAGTGTGCAGCGCCACCTGTTGGCACTTTTTTAAACTAATTTCCAAGTTTCCGTACATGATTTTGGTTTCACAATAAAAATACCGTTTATATTATTCAATATCGTCCTTTGTTTTCGAGATATTTAATTTTGAAACCAGGGAGTCCTTTGTTGGTCACCCTGTACCTTTGCATTACTGCTGATACTTTATTTGTATCTATATCAATTTCACACATATTGAGATTAAAAATTAAATGTTGGAAGGAATATTCTTTTGACATTCTGTTATTCAATTTGCCTCTTGGAAAATTATGCGCTAAAATATTAGACAAAATAGCCTTAAAGTGTTTCCAACAGAAAATTCATTAATGGTTGAATTTTTCTGAAAAATAAGCACATTCAATTTAAGAAATTGAATTTAATCCTACATATTCTTTATCATTAAACTTTTTTTTCATAAAAGTTGTATATTTCTTTTCGTTTTTTCTTCCCTTTTTTTTTTTGGAATCAGTTGCAAACGTCAAATATTGACATAGTGTCAACCTCAATTGAATGAGAAAATAGTTTTTATGCTCGAAAATTGATATTGACCTACGGGAAAGTAGGCTTGTTTACTTCTAGGCGGTACTTCTTCCTCTTCTTTCTTTTACTTTTACGGGAAAGTAGGCTCCACCCAGTACAGTCGATTCTCAAAAACTCAAATCTAAAGAGACTGACAAAAAACTTCTACTTATCGAAAGTTCGAATTACCGCTAGTTTTGGTTTTTGATTTTTTAATATTAAAAACCATCGAATGTTTTAATTAATACGCACATGTATAACAGACAAAATTGCAGATCTTAAAAGTTTTTCAGCACAATATGCATAGTTTCTCCGTGAAGAGTTCTGAATATTATCGAGAGGCTTTACTGTAATTAAATTTAAACCCTTGTGTCTGTCAAAGTCCAAAATGATAGTAATGCAAAACTGCCCTAAAATCAAAAAGTAGACTTATGGCAGTATTGAACTGTATGTGCGCTATAATTGGCTAAAATTTCGCATGTTACATAACTGCAGCCTTTTACACTTTTTCAGGGCAATTGAACAGGAGAAAACTCACATTGCTCAGGAGAGAACCCACATTGCTTCAGTCAATGTTTCGCTTACAGATAACATAGCCTTCTTATCAACTGAAAAATATCATTTGTATGAAGATGTAAGTGATTTCAACCCTATTACATTAGATAAGAATTTTCTCGTTGTTTCTTGACTATTCTGTAAATGCATATGGGGTCTAGAGAGGTGCAATTTGTTGTCCCAGGCAATTAGCAGCTTTGGGAAAATGTTTTCGATAACATTTTTTTTAATGTGATTTTACTTATTTATGTGGAGACTTAATGCAAGTACTAAAATGTCATTACCACTCACGGTTCCTAATCATGATTTGTCGTAAATGGTATGCTTAGACAGCAAAAACTAACTAAAATCTGAATGACCCTCCTTTTTTCGCAACAAAAAGGTGGATATTATGATATGAGAACAGAAATCGCAGAAATCCTAACCCCGGCGACACGAAATTCTGGGTAATCCGAACAGCTTTTGAAATGGAGGCTTAAAACAAGGTTTGGAGAATGGAAAGTTCAATAACTACGATTAAAAAGCTAAGTTAGTTTTTCAAATACTGCTTCTTTCACTGAACGCGTGAATACTATGTATAATATTGCTCTGTACCTTATTGAGTAGATCTGACTTCGGTAATTTTTCGGGGACGGTCATTAAGCCGATTCTGCTCATTATTACGAGCTGAATCCGCTTGATGACGCAATGTTACATCAGTGACGCATGAGCTTTTCATCAGCTGGAGCATAGATATAGTATCAGCTTGATACACAACGAGAAACCGATTCCATGGGCAACTGAATAGACGGGCAATCGTCTGAAAAGTGCATGCATGTGGCCTAGTAGAAATAGGCCTCTTTCTAGGCACAATAACTGGAGATCAGAGGTTGCAGTTGCATCCTGGGTAGACTACGCTTTTTCCCATTTAATTAAGATTCGTGCGTTCATTTGCGGCCGTGCTATGGAGTTTTATATCTAATTATACTAGATCTATGCGCTGGAGCTGCTGTATACTTGAGCTACCATTACGTAGAAGACGTATTAAGCACTCATGCTTTATTAAGGGTAAATTTTCTTCATTTTTAACTTCGCACAAAGACTTTCAGATTACTTCTGAGCTACTAACAATAGCTACCAGATAGGCCGTTCGGTAATCCGAAAGGCCTATCTGGTAATCTTTATGGAATCCGAACAGAACTTAGTCTCAATTATTTCGGATTTCTGAGGTTCCACTGTACTATAAACCAGGGCTTCGAGGCGGGGAGTCGAACTGAGTTTGCGGTAAAGGAATAGGAGCAGGGGAGTCAATGGTTTAAAATTCCAGGAGTCGAAGTCGGTCATTTTCCTCTAAGTCCGCAACTCTGCCAGTGCTGACAGAGTCGAAATGATTTTGGGGTAAAGGGAGTTGGAGTCTAAGACTCGAAAATTCCAGGGGTCGGTGCTGGAGTCAGTTATTTTCCCTCCGACAGTGCGGCCCTGCTATGAACTCTATAATAAATGACGAACTTTTTTTATTTCAATTTAGGGAAGTGTTCCGCTAACACAAACGGTTTTGGACTTTAGACATATCGGCTTCCCTTGATGCGTTTTGTTTTTATATTTTTCAGATATTGGATTTTATTGCCTATTTGAGTAAAACATATGTGAATCACGTGACGACAATAGACATCGGAAAAACGGCTGGAGGCAACCCGATACGAGGAATTAAGGTAAAGTGCTGACAGTTGCTTCTTACATGCTTCATATATTTCATATGTCAGACTTGTATTCTCAAGGTAGTGTTGCCAGATGGTCAAATCCAGATTTCCCCAATTCCCTTCCAATTTTTCCCCAAAAAGCGATGTTTTCTACCAAAATTCCCCAGATTCAAAAATTATTTTTCCACTAATATTTTCAGAAAATGAATGGACTTCCTCTAATATTTTTGTCTCTTGAAAAAAAATTCCCCCCCCCCCCCAAATAACCAAATTTTCTTATAAAATTCCCCAACTTTTTTTTTTCTTCCCATTTTCGCTTTTTTTTTTTTTTTTTTTTGTCTTCTTTATCTGTAGTAATAATAAAGCTGAAAGTCTCTCTGTCTGTCAGGATCTCTGTGACGCGCATAGCGCCTAGACCGTTCTGCCGAGAGATGAGAAATAGCCAAATGTTTTTTTTTTTTTTTTAATACTTGCATTTACTAATCTGCTTCTGTATGTACATTTAAACTATGATTTTTGTATATATTTATCCAAGAACATTCTTCATCACACATATGTTTACCCGTTTCACGTATCAACTAGTTACTCACGCAGAACATTAATGCGAATTCCGTAGCATAATATTCCACATAATGCGAAATGCGAATTCCATAAAGTTGATTAAAGCTAAACCAACACTGTTTAATACAAACAATGTAACTACTACTTCTTGACACGAATCTAAATACGAAAAAAAAAACTTTTTTCCTTGAGTTTTTTTCCCCCCAGGTTTTCCCTAAGAAAAAAAATTTTCCCCAAAGAATTCCCCTCAAAACCCATTTCCCCAAAATTTCCCCAGAGAGCAACAGATTTCCTCAAAATGGGGAAATTTCCCCCAATCTGGCAACACTGTCTCAAGGTTCATGATTTTACTTAAAATTGTAATAGAAACAAAACTATAAAATGGGGACTATTCGCGTTCGTTTTCTCGAGAAATGATTGATATTTTTGCTGAATTTCTTTCTGATCGATTTTGCTGTGTGGTTTTGCATGGTGAACATACCAGGGGCGCCGACTTGGAAAAATTATTGGGGGAGCCGGATGTCACTGGGGTTTAGGGAGTATGTTAAAGCACGGAGCCCCCCCCCCCCGAAAAAATTCAGATTTTTGTGCCTTGAAAATGCCAACTTACATATTTTCTGGTGTGTATAATTTATACAAACAAACATATGTGACAGGGCATTTTCAAAGTAAAACAATCTAAAAATTGGTACACAAATTTTCTGCTTCAATTAGATCATGTCACTTGCCTTAAGTGAGGGATAATTTTACAGTTCCATTTTGTGGGGAGACGTGCAGTACCATAGCTAGGCTACCGCACTATACAAGGTAGTGCACTTGAGTTGCATGGAAAGGCACTCCCAGTGGCACCGATTCAAAACAACTATTGGGGGGAGGGTACCATAACGGGGGCCTTGCCAGTTGAAATTTTCTAAATTTGAGATAAAAAAATAGTGAGTTTTAAAGTTTTTTAAGCATTTTAGAGTCACATGATCAACATTAGAACCCCAAAAACTCGACTCTCGGTAAATCGACACTCTGAGAAAATCGACAAGACGACACATTTTTTGGCTTTGAAAAAAAAAAGAAAAAATGGTATTTTTGTGAAAAGCTAATTTAATTTACAGTAATAATTATACTTTTAGTCTATTAGCAGTGAATATATAGCTCTGAAAAGATTGAAATGATATTTAAATAAATCTAAACTATCATTAAAAAAATAAAGCATAAACGATTGATGTCACACTTTGATTACTAAAAGTGACATAACTAATTTAAGCTTGCTTTGAATAAGGCCTAGAGTTCATTAAATAAAAATAATGTATCAAAATTAATGCTTTAATAGAGTTAAAAAAGTTAATAAACAGATAACTTCATTAACTCTAATAATTGAAGAAAACTATCACGCCTTCCATTAAATGTACAAATCAAACCCTGATATATTTTTTCCAGATCAGCAACACTTATTTAGATGAGATAGCCGCCGACGACAGACTTCATCCGAAGGTTTGCGCACTGGGACAAATTCTATGAGTGCTCTCAGCACCGTAACACTATCCTTATTCACACCACTCGTTTTCAATTAACCTGCTTACTACAGCAATAGTTATTTGTTTTAATTCATTACTGAATGTATTTTACAATGTAACTATCTTCAAACAAGGAAAGTAAAAAATACCAACATAATTTTGTGATTTTAGAAACCACAATATGACAAATAATGTTCTTAAATTATTGAGGGGGCTCTGCCCCCCAAAACAAACTATTGAGGGGGCTCGGGCCCCCTCAAGCCCCATGGAGTCGGCGCTACTGGAACATACATACATATACATTTAAGACACATGAAAACAAGATCATTCATACGCACAGATAAAAGTTTTTATTTCTTTGGATGTTTTTCACATCCAAAAACTCACTTCTTTTTATTTTCTTAGAAAAAGGACTCCTTTTCACAATAAAACACGATTTTTTTCAAATTTGTGATTTCGTGAAGTTACAGCTTTTAATTTTACTAAATGAAATATCAATAGTTGGATAAAAAGAACATATTTAATATTTTCCTTTAGCTTGAAAACAAGCAAATTTGAACTAAAATAAAGATTTAAAAAAAAAAGAATGAATTTACGAGTTCAACCGCACCATGCTGGGCGCTTTCGCTGGTGAAATAAATTTACTTTATCTGCCAGTTCTTTGGCACTTTCGGCTTCAATGAGATGACATCAGTCTCCAGCTCGATTGCGTATTATTCCAGACTGATGAGCCTAAGGCCACTTGATAAGGGGAGCCGACTTATCCGACATTTCGGTCCCAAATTCATCAGGGGACAAAATTAGTATTTGTACAAAAGCCTCGATGCAGAAAACTGGTGACTGTAGATGTGTTTCCTGATTAATGATTGATTGTTTTATTCTGTAAATGAAGAAAATTTAATTAATATAAATTAGGAACAAATAAGATGCGAAAAAGAGATTTATTACAGTAAACATTTCCCGATGCTTTTTGTTGAATTATTTATGATCGAAGTTATCTTTCTAGATTTATCTTAAGTGACAATTTACTCAACTTATCATCTATTGTTTTACGACATAGCAACCAGAGAATATTATAACTTATTCATAAATACTAGAAACAAGGTTGGATCCAAATCTGTTCTGAAACCAAAATGTCGGAAAAGTCGACCTGTCAGTCCGTTTCAAGGTGTTCTAGATGAGTCTAAACGAGGACGAAACTGCAGTTTCTGGATATAGTTACCAAGCTATTTGGTAAATTGTATCTAAACGGCTGTACCGATTATTAAGGGTTTAGTGTAGTTCAAGTTTCGAATAAAGGTTCAATTTTCTTGAATCAGATACAGGGTGTTCCAAACATGACTGATAGAAATATACCGTTTGTTGCATTATGCTTGGAGCAACAGTAAATTTTCAGACAGACAAACTTCCAAAATTAGTTACAATGTTCCTCAACAGATGGCGCTGCAGGTATTTCAAAAGGTATTAATGAAGCTGCAGTCAGTAAGATCGTCAAAATGACCGGTATATTTGAAAAGCCAATGCTGCTCGTTTAGTTTTTATTGATTTTTCAAAACAACTGGGTTTTGGCGATCTTACAGACAACGTTTTCGTTCATGCCTTTTAAAATACCCGCAGCGCCATCTCTTGAAGAACATTGCAACTATTTTTGAAAGTTTTTCTGTCTGAAAATTTTCTGGTGTCCCAAGCATAATGTAACATACGGCATATTTCTGTCGCTGCCCGTTTAGTTTTCTTTGACTTTTCAAATGTATCAGTCATTTTTGGAACACTTTGTAACAAGTCATACAATATCTCTACCAGTTTTTTTTTTTTTTTTCAAAAACTGCGTGTCGTAAAGATAGAACTTTTGGCATTTTCTCAAGCACATAGCAAAGTTTCACGTGCTGAGACATCCTACACGATCGTCTTCGCGTTTTTCTATACTGTAGTTTTGCAAGATTCATGAACTTTTTCAGATAGGCGGAAAAAGCAAAAGACGCAAGCCAGCTGTATGGATCGATGCAGGGACACATGCCCGGGAGAGGATTACCGTAGCTATGGCTGTGTATTACATAAAATTACTCTCAACCAACTACCCGACTAACTCCAGTGTGGCGACCCTGTTGGATACTTATGACTTTTACATTTTCCCGGTGGTGAATCCGGACGGGTATAACTATACTTTTACTACTGTAAGTGACTTTCTAATATCTTTCCCGTTTTTTTTTTTCAGCTCAAGGATATTGTAAGGAATTTTTTTCAAAAAATGAAAGTACTTCTTGACGTCTTTTAGACAATTGAGATTAAATATGGAGGAGTGAAATGAATCCAGGGGAGGATTATAAAAGTTATACATTCCAATTTTTTTAAAAACCTAACTTTTTAAGAATAAAATAGAGGATGACAAGAGAAGAAAGGATGAATTGAATACTGTTTTGCTTTTAACATTTGGAAATATTTGATATTTTCAGTTTAAGAAAATTATAAAATCTTTTAATGTGATATTTCAAAAACTTCATCCCCCCCTTACTCCTTGATTTTTTTTTTTAATTCAGCTTATGGAAAACAAGGGAGACTATTTGAAAATACAAAATAAAGATGTTTAACCATAATTAATCTAAAATGTCATTGCGAAAACTGGACAAAACTATGAAGACGACGTGTGTTTTTCCCTGAAACTTCCATATAAATAAGAATTTCGCCATTTTTTCAATCGCTGTTATCAGGCTTGGCATCAGAGAAGCTGAAGAACGTTCTTGGAGATTTTTATCCTGTTTTTTTTTCGATGGAGAAAATTAGTTCTTGCTTGTTTCGATATTGAATGACATTTGTTAACATTCCATGGGCTAAAATGCTTCACGAAGCTCCCATGGAATTTAGATCGGTCCCTTTGGTCGACCAGTAAAGTAATTTCACGAAATTAGCATCAAGCATGATTTTGAAGTTTAAGAAAATTGTAATTAATCATTATCCAGTTAAAACAAATTGCCTCCACTCGTAATTAACGGTGTTTTTGGTAAAAACAAAATTTATCGCCCTGCAAATTGACATAACTTTCAAAACTCATCCTGCCCTGCATGACAAACAGTGGACACTCTCCCGTTGATTATGAAAGACACTGGTATTACATGCCAGCGTCACATAATCCCAGATTATCTCACAATGTTTCGGATTTATTCATTTGCTTTTAGGTTTGTATTGACGACATGACTAATTCCTCAAACCGTTTCCGTTTGCGGAATTTCTATGCTGCAACGGTTGAGGCGAGAATTATGACGTCAACGCAAAACGGAATGATTCCGTGAGGGTGCCATTAAAGGGCATAGTCAACTCGATTCAATTCTATCGATCAGCAGCGTCGCGAGAAATAATTTCCTTCTGGGTGGGGCAAAGCAAATTTTTGTATGCGCTATTGGTAGATTGAATTCCATAGTATCGAATATGATCAATTGTCTTAGAGTAGAATATGCCCCTAAGCCTCTTTGTTTCCCATAGGACCGACTTTGGAGGAAAAACACATCACTCAACAAAACTAAGTGCATGGGAGTGGACCTCAACAGAAATTTCGGGCATAAATTTACTAGTAAGTATATTTGCAGTTGTTACTACCTCCTTAGAACTTCCAAATTTAAACTCTCTATATGAAAACAAATGAATACTAGCTGGCCCGAGCCAGTGGCGCCCTCGGGATTTTTTCCTGGGAGGGGGTGTAATTTTTTTAAGGGACACTGATACGTGAATAAAGAGGCAAAATTAGTGCTTTTCCTACCTGTCCCAGATTTAGGTAGATTTTTTTTTTATTTCAGAAATTTCGTTTCCGTAATGTTTTATTACTCAGTTTTTATTTTAATTACATAGCAACTTTATAAAATTTCAGGGAAGAATAAATTGCGCTCTCCTGTTCTCAGTGCGTTCTCTCTCTATTTATCGAACCACTTCTACAAAATCAGTTTAAATTTGCAAATCATAAAAGACACACACCTACTTAATTATGCTCAAATTAAGAAAAAACATTGAATAAAGAAAGCTGCAACAAATACAGTCGAGTCCCGACTTACGTGAGGGATGCGTTCCAAGACCCCTCGCGCAAGTCGAAATTTCGCGTTGTGGAAAAGGGTATGCGTAAAAACTTTTATAAACGTACCCAATTACTTTAGACACTTGTAAACTCCCCCTCAACTGTAAAAAAAACATTTCTTTACTATACGTTACTGTTTCTTACATAAAAAACCGAATGTTTACTTATATTTTTGAAAAAAAAAAAAAAACGTTTTATTTAATATTAAATACTGCTACGATGCTCAAAATCAATGATCGATGGGAGAGAAAGACATAAAGTAAACCAGTATACGGTGAGTACAGTATACAGTAAGAAAAGCAAATGCACTATAGTTGCACTGTACAGTAGATCCAGTAATGATATTTGTAACTTAAAAAAGTGAAGATGATAATGATTTAGGCTGCATGATCAAACCGTTATTCTAATGCATTTTTAAACAGTTTCTTCACTAATTCTTTTATAACGTTTCCATCTATGGCAAGACCCCTCTTCCAGGTTTCTTTAATTCACAATACAAGAGCAGATTCCATTTCCACAAATTTTTACATTTTAATAAGTATTATTCGATACTCGGTAAACTTTTACAGGTTTCCTTTTCTTGACTTTAAATTGTATGTATGGAATATGGAAGAATCAATCATACCTAATTGTGTCGTGCTACCTTCGACGCATTTTTTAGTTGAGATTCAGCTTTTCAAGCAGCTTTAACATCTAGAAGGTTTAGTTTTCCTTTAATTGTTAAAAACTTTCTCTTTTTCTTTCTATCTTCACAAACTTTAGATCAAACAGCGCTCTTAGGTGTCATTATATTTCATCAACTTTCTAATTTAGAATGAAAAAATAAATGGAAACTAAGGAGTAGTTATTTGTGTGAGCGATGTTCAGACTAGTACGGTGTGGGAACTTCCGCTAGCAGTGATGCGAAAAGGATGAAGGTCTATTCACGAAAAAAAAAATTATAGTAGCCAATTACAAAGCCAATACTTGCGCACCACGATTCCCCATCGAAAATTTTTGCGTTGTGGGGAGGAATTCGCGTTAGGCCTAAAATTCTTTACTAGTGAAAAAAAATCGCGTTATAGCCATTTCGCGTAAGTCGGGTGGCGTTGTAGCGGGAGTCGACTGTACTTTCTTTTTAAAGAAAGAGACTGAATTTTCCGTGGAGAGAAAAGTCGATTGTTGGGAAAAGAGTTTTACAGCAGCCGTGTTTTAAGAGGAGTAATTGCTTTAAACGTTCATATTTTATTAAATTTTCAATATTTTAACTTCAAATTTCATTATTACGTTTCTCTAACATGCTGTCAAATATTCTGAAAGTTTAGTAAAATTTGACAAAAAACTTTGCGTGGTATAAGCCGAAAAGGTTCAACAACAAAAAAAAATGTATTTTTGAAAGAAATGTTTATATATCCGCGAGTATAAGAGAAACTTTTACGAAAATATAAAAATAAGTTTTAGATAGGTTTTCAACTTATTTCTGAAATTTATAGCTTATTCCTAACTACTTACAATGAAAAATGATCAAAAACTTTTTTTGTTTCCTCAATTTGTTGCTGGTCCCCTAAATGAATAGCAGACCTAATTGTAATTGGAAAATGATAGTTAGAGTTTATTTTTTTATGAGAAAAAAATTACAGAGCAATTGGTCTTTTATTTCTCGAGAAATACGTAAAAATGTGAATTTCTGAAAGTGTTCCAATACTTTTGGGCATATATAGTGTATTTAAAGAGATGAAATAAAGGGGTTTTTATCGGATTTCAACGCAACAACACAACTGTGGATTAAAATCCTTAAGGTGAAATATTCCCGGATACTTGAAACAGGATTCGGCTAATAAAAAATTAGTCATTCAAAAACTAAACTTTCTGACCCATATGAGGATCAACTCCATGACTTTCGCGTTATTGGTAGGATGCTCTTACCAGTCGAGCTACTAGGCCTACACTAAAGCTATGCGTAATACAGCAACAAAATAAATCGAAATTGACGCTACTATTTTGTTGAAATATTTTTTGAAAGTTTAACTGCGATTTACCATGCTAAAATTAATGGCGTGTTTTCTAATTTTAACAGCAGTAGAGTTGTAGTTTAGGAACCTGCAATGCGTTTAGTTTACATATTAATGGAAATTTGAATCAGAAATCTGCTGAAAAAGATACGTTCGTTGTTTTATTTGGCATTAAGCTACGAAACTACCTCTTTGTGTATCTCTTAGTTACGCGCTCCCACTAGAAGGTTAGTCAAAAAAAATTTCACAAATGACAAGCACATCAATCCTGCCTCCGAGTTTTTTTCGCTTTGCAATCGGTGTGACATCACCATCATTTAATGAAAGGCGGTCAAAAATACTTCGTGCATAAAATGTGATGCTGATGATGATGTCGTATCCATAGATTGTGTCAAATATTGTCGAAGTTCCGAAGGACCGCAGCCGCCAGTTTCGGTGCCTCAGGACTGTAGAGGGTCTCCTGCAGAAGATCTGTCTGGTAGCAAGCCGAGTTTCAAGATCGCTGCAGGCTTATGCATTCAAAGATGTGTCTTGGTGTGAGTTAGGTCTCTGGGCAGTTCTTACAGTAAAGATAAGTTCTTGTCCCGTCAGGAAGTATTTTTATTCCCTTGTAATGCTCTGTTCTTAGCCGGGCGAGTGTGGTTGTGATGTCTCTAGTAAAGTCTTTGGAGTATGCTGTTCAGTTTTGGTCTCCTTATCTTAAGAAAGATATTAATGTATTGGAAAGGGTTCAAAGGCGGGCAACAAGGCTAATAAATGGACTTTCTCTTTTTGTCTATGATTCCAGGCTTATAAGGCTAAAAATGTAGTCTTGATCAAAGAAGAGACCGAGGGGATATGATTCAGTTGTTTAAATTTATTAAAATGAAAGATGTTACGGGGCTGAAGTTTAGCACTGAAAACAGGACCAGGGGTCATTGTTTTAAGCTATTTAAATCTCAGACTAACATGGATATTAGGAAAAATTATTATTTTAGCAGGGTAGTGGAACCTTGGAACAGCTTACCGGAAGAGGTGATAATGAGCAAGGGAGTAGATAGTTTTAAGAGGGCCATTGATCTTCAGAGGATTGTAAATTAACTAGGACCAGTCTAGCTGGGCCCAGAACCTGTTGCTGGTCGTCTCTTTTGTATTTGTATTTGTATTGTATAAGTCGAAGTCGGTTATCAAAGGTTTCTTTAAGGGCTGGTTTAGAAATCTGCATCTGGTCACTGCTTTCGCATTTACCAGTGTGATGGTCAGAAGAGGTTGGTCAAGACCACGTGCCTCTTTGGCCAGGGCGTCCACACACTCATTCCCCTCGATGCCTACATATGCGGGTATCCACTGCAACACACAAGATTTCCCTTTGCAATGCATCCGATCGAGCAAGTCGTTTATGGTGGAGGTGATGTTTGTCTCTCCGTTTTGGATGGCCTCTAGGGCTGATTTAGAGTCTGAGAGACAACTAGTCCCTCTGCAAGATCCATAGCTTGAAAATTAGTTGCGTAAACAGTTATAGCTTCCTTCATCACCATGAGTTCGCTGGTGAAATTAGAGGAAATTAATTCTGTGTTAATTTTAAGATTGAATTTATGTCGACTTGGAAGAGTGAAAAGGATGCACCTCCATTGACAAATTTGTCTGAAGAACCATCAGTAAACGCAATAGCTAGGTGTTCTTGCGAAAGCTTTTTTTTTTGGTTTCGAGGCCCTTTTGTTTGAGTAGAATGGGATACTCTTTTTTTTCGAGCATGGTTGGAGCAAGTTCAGATGAATAGTCGTGTTAGGTGCAGGTGTTCTTGGAAAAAGAGGTTCCAGGAAGAAATCAAGGAATGAATGCTCCGGATTTGTCTGTTTTTGAATGTATCTATCTAACTGGAGAGTTGATGATCTTTTAAGCCTTGCCGAAGTATTCCAGTTATTAAAGCCTCTGGCAGAGATATGATCGTTGTTGTTGCTGCGGAGTCTACAGTGATGGACAAAATTATAGACTCATTTTTTTTTTTTTTTTTTGTTTCAATTACAACATGACTCAGTTTAAATTATTTTCATTGAAGTAAAGATGAATAGTTGAAGAAATAGTTCTAAAATAAATATATCTTATCAATTAAATTAAAAAATTCATAAAATTTGAAAATTTGCAAATTTAATATTTTATCATTACGTGAAATCTGGACAAAAGTATAAACTCAAAGGTAAAAAATCCTGGATTACGAGAAAGTTTCGTTCGAAAATGTTAATTTAACGCCATAGAATGAATAAATGTTGCCATCAGTGATTACTAAAAGTTTCGTTTTTGGAAATTTATGAGAAACATATAAATGCACCGCTGGACAAAATTATAAACTCATTTTTCTTTCTCATTTTTTCAATCATAATTTAACTCAGTTGAAAAAAAAAATTGTTCCAGTAAAGATAAATAACTCTCTCAGCATGGTAAAAGCAGGATCGGCATTTCTTAATTGAAGATAGAACGCTGAAGATTACCAATTAATAAGGGGAAGATAATCTCTTACCTTTCGCTCATCTGTTTCCTGGAGGTAACTGGTTATTTTAGCAAGATAACGCGAGTGTACACACAGCGAAAAGTACAAAAGAATGGTTCAAGCGTGGGGTATCAAAGTTATCAAATGGCCAGCTCGTAGTCCGGATCTTAATCCGATTGAAAATCTTTGGGGGATCACGGTTCGCAAAGTTTATTATGATCGGCACCAGTACCAAACCACAGAGGAATTAAAAAGGGCAATACTTTCAGCATGGAACCATATGCCACTGCAGCTGTTGGAAACTCTTGTGAAATCTACATGCCCAGCCGCATATTCGAGGTAATTCAGAAATCTGAGGGCCCAACTCGTTTTTAAAAGTTTGTAGTTTACACTAATGGCTAGATTTAATGCAGTGTTAATTTTTAAAACATTTCAAATATTGATTTTTTTTTCAATTTATCCATGTTAATACCAAAATTACATTTTCCTAAATCTATGCTTTTGTTTTACTGAAGTAATTGCAAATGTAACTTAACTAAACTCAAAAAAATAAATAAATAAATAAAATTTTGTCAGCTTATAATTATGTTTACGCAGTATTGTAAGTTTGTAATTTAGCATTGGTTCATTTTTGGATACTAAATGATTAAGTATTTGAATAAAATTCTACCAAACTTCAGAGTTTCTTACTTTTGAGTTGCTACTTTTGTCCAGGTTTCATGTATTATAAAGATATTAAAGTTGAGATTTTTTTTTAATTAAATTATTTATTTTATAAAGTTTATAAGTTATACTGAATTTAGGCCTATTTAGTCAGTTATTTATCTTTACTGGAACAAAACGTTTTTTAACTGAGTTAAATTATGATTGAATAAAATGATAAAAAATAAGTTTATAATTTTGTCCAGCGGTGCATTTATATGTTTCTCATTAATTTCCAAAAACAAAACTTTTAGAAATTACTGATGGCAACATTTATTCATTCTATGGCGTTAAATTAACATTTTGGAACGAAACTTTCTCGTAATCCTGGATTTTTTACCTCTGAGTTTATACTTTCGTCCAGGTTTCACGTAATGATAAAATATTAAATTTGCAAATTTTCTAACTTTATGAATTTTTTAATTTGATTGATAAGATGTACTAATTTTAGAACTTTCTTCAACTATTCATCTTTACTTCAATGAAAATAATTTAAACTGAGTCATGTTGTAATTGAAACAAAAGAAAAAAAAATTGAGTCTATAATTTTGTCCACCACTGTATTAGTGAATTTGACAGTCGCAAGATTGCGTCTGCTTTCCAATGGTGGTAGACTACTTTCTTGTTCCGCCTTTTCATTGTTAGTTGAGGAGACGGCAACTATTATAATTTTTGAGGCTCTATGTTGCACAGAATCTATTTATTGTTTCGTAGTAGTTGAAGCCAGAGCTCAGATTGGAGTAGCATACTCGAGTACAGGTCTGATGATAGAGCAGTATGTGTTCTTCAGGGTTCGAGATCTAGAACCCCATGTGGTTCCACATAGCTTCCTGAGAATATTTAATCTTCCAAGAGCTTTATTTGCCGATTTTGTTTTCTACCGATGACGGTTGTGGTTTATTATGTCCGTTTTTCACGAGTAGTCACTTCGCCCCTCCTCCTCGAACGTAGAGTTCCATTTTAAGCGGGGGGTAATCAGTAAGCAATCCTCCCGCTTCTAAATGAGGCAACCAGACAGCCTTAATTGGGGCGTGCATTTTCATGTGCAAAAATGTCTTAGTGTCCTTTACATCACTTGCTTCACTTGTCTGTTGTCATTTTAGTTATTCTTACATTTTTAAAACTGCTGCTTTTACAACAAAATGCAGTGATCGGAATATTCCTTCTATCGGAAACAGGGAAAGAGAATCAGCGAATACCACGTGACGAGGGAGGAGTCCAGTGCCTTCTCGTGGAAAACGTACAATAGAAGTTACTGCCATGAAAAGACGAACAGATGCATATGTGCTAGGTAGAGATTAAAAAAAAAAAAAAAGAAAAAGAAAAACACACACACACACACACACACACACACAGTTTTTGAGCTACGGGAATAAACTCGGAACTGTAGGAAACATCGAGAATTTTGGAAGAAAACAAAGTCCATGTTTTTCCACGTTGATTCTGAGAGAGAATCTCTTGAAACACGATTGATTTTTTCAGATAATATCATTGCTAAAAAATCATTTAAGCTCTCAGTATAGAGCAAGTTATTTAAGATTGAAATTGAAAAAACTAAAAATATGCTCATCGAACAATTATTTTTTTTAAAGAAATTTAAATTATTTTTTGATGTATGTACAGTCATAGAAAAAAAAACGAAACACTTTTAACTATTTGGCCATTATGCATGCTAGAAAGGAAAGAACAGTGTTATCCGACATGGTTTAAAGTCTTCTTTGAAACTACGTAAGTAAAATTTTGATAAGGAACCATATACAAAGTAAAATTAGCACTAAGTCTTGATTTTCAAATAGGAACCCCTATTTTTTGATACATAATTATGTTTAGACAGCAAAATGCAGCCTGGGTACAAAATTTCATTGCATTCTGTGCAGTAGAACAAAAGTTATTAACGAAAAACGATTTAGAGACCGTCTCCACATTTAAAAAGCTACTTTCAAGGTCACGGCTTACCAAGTAACGGAGTGGACCGAGATTATCCAGCTCAGTTCAAGATGTTTCAAGTTCACTTTTTTTTTCGTAATTCGATACTTTTTGACCGATAATGTTGCGCCGCAAAGCGATTTATGATCGGAAACTTTTTTTTTTTTGGAAAAACAGTAAAATATTTACTGATATTTGTCTATCTGGATCAACCTTAGAAAAACGAATGGGAACTGGCGGATCCCTCGTATAGATCGTTGTGTATTAAATCGAATAATGACTAATTGAAAGTAATGGAATTTTTTTTGACTTTTCATAATATGAACCTATTGGATTGCTTATTTAATCATTCAGATGTGAAATTATCAGATGTGTAATTTATTATTAATCATCAGAAATGTGAATATTGAACTTTATACCTAGAAAAGTTATGTAAATATGTTTGATAAATGTATTGCACCTATGTTACTGGTTTATTTTGGAATAAATAGAAGGTCTTTTAATATAAAATGCAATTCGCGTTTTTAATTTCGCAGAACATCGGAAGAAGTTTGGTACATCGCATACAAAAATATAAAAAATGTACCGCACAACGTGGGGAAACGTGGCATTAAATAGATTGGTGACTCAAGCGAAGCAAGGCCCATTTATTCTGTAAAAATTTGCTTTAAATACATAAAATGAACTAAGTGTCAATCTAAAAAATAAAACAAGAAACAGGAAAATAAAAATGCCAGTTAATGAGCAAACCTTTCAAACTCGAACTTTATTTGGAAACATTTGGTTATTTGAATTAACACAGTGGACAAACACAGTAGTTGTTTTAGCGGCTTTATTGTAATCAAAAAACGACAATATGTTTTAAATCCAAATTTGATGCGAAAGATCACAATGCGTGGTATTATTAAAAAAGCATAACAGAATCGGCGGTTTTGGTTAAACATGTAATGTCTCTTAAAAGCAATTTAGGCAAGTATTTTCGCAATACTGTTTCTAGCAACGAGATTCGAGATGAATCCAGCACGTAATTTAAAAAGACAAAAGTTACTTTAATGTTAATCAAGGTGAACCGAAATCAGACTTCTTGTCTTTTCTCGGATTTTGTAACTTTGCACTTGCAATTAGCATTGTTACATTGTTTTGCGTTCCATATACTTGCATGCGAACATTTTCTATAGTTACAGGAAATAGGCTGTCCCATTTATTGTAAAACAACGCACAGCATATCTACTACCGGATTAGTCTATCCAGAGGCAGCAATTTCGTCCCTACCATGAACAAGAAAGTCTGGATTCGGAAACAATCGTGCTCAAGGCACAAGTCATGTCATTGAAGCTGAGAGTGCTAACAAACTGGTAGGTAAAGTAAATTTATTTGCTATATGTTTACGGTTTCTAGATGGCGAGACAAATTTTCTTTATCCACCAGTTTGTTGGCACTCTCAGCTTCAATAACATGACATCTGCTTTCATGCTCGGTTACTCCCCGTTCTGGACTGTCATGCCCATTTACAGGGTGCATCTGAGTAGTTTTCGGATGGATTGCGCCGGTCCGTGTTACCTGATCCTTGCTTAAAAGTAAAATGTTAGGTAGCCCAATTATTTCCAATGTCGTAAAGTTGGAGCCGAGCGTTCAGAAATTGGTATCTGAAAAACATGTATTTAATAAATTAGGCGTTCAGTAGTTGATAACAATTTTGTTACCATAACTTTCTTTCTTTTTCCATATTTTTCTATGTTATTTAAAAAAGAAAACATTTTGAAATTTTATTTTTGGCTTGCGAGAATGATTTTAATGTGAAATGCACGGACAATTTCAGAGAAAGTAAGTAGAAAAATAGTATTTAAATTACAATTAGAAATAGACAAAAACTCTACTTAATCTTACATCTAAAATTAATGTTTTGATAAATCTTTGACGAAGTCAAAAAAAAAAATAATAATAAAATAAATAAATAAATAAATAAAAAGTTCACAATTAGCCACAACAACTAATTTGTGTGCAGAACTCGGGCTCAAAGCTTGCGACCCACTACTGCGGCCGACATTTCCTCTCCTAGATCTTAACACATTGAAAATTTTTGAAACACTTAACAAAAAAAAAAAAAAAAAAAAAAAATCAGCAAACTGATCAGAGCAAATATTTTCTATTGACCTATCTGGATAATGTTAAAGTAGAAATTTCACACTGTCGGCTATTTTTCGAGTGCTTTTCCCTGATTTAGGCATGGCAATAATTTTTTTCTTTTAGCAAATTATCATTGAGACAAGTCATTCATTCTACACTGCCGACTGCAACATGACAAGCAAGACAACGAGGTTTTATTGTATGTTTCTGTGAAAGAGTTGTGATTTTTTTCCTTCAGAATTATTGTTTTACAAAAGGCAATGGCTAAACGCAAAAAAAAAAAAATAATAATAATAATAATAAAAAAAATAAAAAAAAAATATTAATAATAATAAAAAAATAAAAAAAAAAATTAATTTGAATTTTGACATCTGAAATTCAAATTATGTTTTTCGCAATCACGAGTGTGTGTGTGTGTGTGTGTGTGTGTATGTATGTAGGCGTGTGTGTATGTAGGCGTGTGTGTTTGTGCCTGTGTGCAGGTATGAGTGTGTGGGCAGTTGTGTGTATGAGTGTTTGTGGTGGGGGGGATGTGTATGTGTGTGTCGGCATGAGTGTGTAGGTAGTTGTGTGTAGGTAGGTGTGTGTGTATGTGTAGGTGTCTGTATGTATGCGCGTGTGTGTATGTGTTTGTGTATGTGTGTAGGTGTATGTATGCGTTTGTGTATGTGTGTAGGGTTATGTATGCGTGTGTATGTGTTTGTTTGCACGTGCGTGTATGTATGCGTGTGTATGTGTTTGTTTGCACGTGCGTGTATGTATGCGTGTGTATGTGTTTGTTTGCACGTGCGTGTATGTATGCGTGTGTATGTGTTTGTTTGCACGTGCGTGTATGTATGCGTGTAAGTGTACGATATTGACGCAACCTGGAGACGGCTTTCGCTATAGGAGCAGCATCGTGAGGCGGCCGGTCCACGGTGATGGTGCGGAGGGTGGCGGTGGGAAAATAAAATGATAGGACATCAAAACAGTCAAATAAAAGCAATAAGCAATCGTGATTGCTCAAAAAAAAAAAGAAAAAAATAATTTGAATTTTGTCATCTTGAATTCAAATTATGTTCTTCGCAATCACGAGTGTGTGTTTGTATATGTGTGTGTGGGGGGGGGTGTATGTGTATGTGTGTGTGTGTGTGTAAGCATATGTGTCTGTGTGCAGGCATGAATGTGTGAGCAGTTGTGTGTATTTGTGTGTATATGTAGGTGTCTGTATGCATGCGTGTGTGTATGTGTTTGTGTGTGTGTAGGGGTATGTGTATGTATGGTGGTGTTTGTGTATGTGTGTGTATGTGTTTGTGTGTGCGTGTGTGTTGGTGCGTGTATGTATGCGTGTGTGTGTGTGTAGGACATGGACGCAACCTGGAGACGGTTTTCGCTAGAGGAGCAGCATCGTGAGGCCGGCCGCCGCGACGGGTGGTGCTGGCAGAAGGTGGCGCCGCGCCGGTGGGAAAAAATGATAGCACGCCAAAAACAGTCAAATGAAAGCAATAAGCAATCGTGATTGCTCAAAAAAGCATTTTAAGTGTAGCTTTTAATTTGAAATGTTTTCTAATATATTGTTTTATTAAGCAATGAAATAGTGTTTCGCATTATTTACATATTGACGTTTAAACGATATCCACAAAAAACTGACGATTGCAATATTGTGTTGTTCTTCTGCAGAGACAGCGAATAAATTCATGCAATAAAAAACTTCATAGACGTAATTCTAATGTAGAAAAACCACGTTATAATTAGCTTGCTTATTTTGTTGAACAATTTTGTTCTTTTTTAACGAAGAAACTTACTTTCATAATTTCTGTTTTAAAAAGGTATACGGTCCCCTAAAATGGGAAAAAATGAATTTTTAAGCATAGCGAGAAAACTACTGATTATTTTGAACTCAAATTTTGGATTCCCACATAAGAGCTCATCTAGATTGTTTTTCTATTAAAATTTAATATGGTTTCAGATCATATTTTTTTCAAAAAATAATATCATAATACATAAAAAAAATCTAAATTTGCATTTTTGCTGTTGTAAATGATGTTTTTATTGTTGGGTCGATTCATATTTGGATATAAAAAAACAATCTTTGCCGTGCCTGATCTAGTTTTTGTGTTATGAGTAAAAATATCAAAATATGTTTTTAACATTACGAGAGGAATTTTTCAAAACTCGATTCTGAAGTAACGGCTGGATCGAATAAAACAAAACTTCGTATACGAAGTTAAAAAAGGATGCTGATCAAAAATATGTGATAAAAAAGGGGGTTCTCATTGAAAATTTTGAAGTTGCTGCTCGTTTTAATATGTAGACGACCCCTTAACAACAATTTTTTTTAACATAATTCTGAAGAACTTCTTATTCCTGAAATAATAACACCTTACACGTGTCTCTAGTGTCAATAGTCTTCGAATACAAACGAGTGTTTCGTTTTTTTTTTCTATGACTGTACCTACTAAAATAACTATGCCAAAGCAACCCTTGCTGGCGTGATAAGTATTATGAATGATATGACTTACATCAGTGCTATGATTATTCAAAAGTGCTAAATATGCAAATACATCATTTAAATTCTTAATTATAAGTTAGTAGCGTTCATAAAAACATTAAACATTCATATCAATCGGTTGAACATTTAACTGCAAACCAATAAAAATATAGTCAGATAAGGGTATTGGCATAATGTTTGTAGAAAAAAATTACGTGATTTGCATCTGCAACAGTAAAAAGCATAAGACTTTGAAATCGTTTTGGGAAAAGGTTAAACTATAAACCAAGTTTTCCCTTCTTTAAATTAGTTAAAAATTCCCGGGAAGCATACTCGTATATTCCCGGCTATAAACCCGCTTTTTTCCTGCTTTCGCTATACTAGTACATAGGTGACCACGATATAGTAACTTGATGCATAGAGAACATAAACAAAATATCGTTGAAAATCTCCCAGATAGAAAAAAAAACCATTATGATTAGTTCATTTTGCTCCGTTGCTGAGCATATTTTGATACAAATTGACAAAAACCTCAAGCACGTTTAATTTTTATTTTTAACTCTAGGCACTACATATGAGAAACAAAGATGCAACGATTCAACATTCCCGGGATTTAAGGCATTTTCAGAGCTTGAAACACAGGCAATAAGAGACGGAGTTTTGAAGTTACGGAAGTCCTTAAAAGCATTTTTCACATTTCATTCCTTTGGGCAACTGTGGATGACTCCATACGCCTCCTCACGCGTCACACCCGAAGATTATCTGGATCATGTGAGTATTGCTCAGACTTTGCAGCTCTTTTCTGATTTTATTTTAACGACTTTGTTATGACGTAATATTGGCTGTATCCGAGAAAAAAGATCAAAATCTGCGGGAATTTCACTAAGTTACCCCGTAGCTATGCCGTTCGAGCTAGTTTCAAAAAGAAATCACTTGCCGGTGAGGGTTTTTTCTCCCTTCTTTGTTTCTTTCATTTTTGTTCTTTTTTTTTTTTAATTTGAAACAAAAGAAAGAAAAAAAACCCTTTCAGTTACGGACCGTTCAAAACATCTAATTTTTTTTACGGATTGGTAAAGGGTTCCTTTTATTTATTTTTTTTCCTTTCTTTGCAAATAAACGAAAAAAAAAAAAAAAACTTCGGACTCTGCGTCCGTCAAACAATTAGCGAACGACTGGAGGTTCTCCCACCCCCTTCAATACAGAAATAAAACTTTAAGTTAAGTGTTAAATAACTGTCATGAAAGATATTGAAATGTTAAATATAAGATAAATATTTTTCGAAAAAAGTATACATGAGTAATAAATCACAGAAAAGTTCGAAAATGAATCACAAAACTCACGTAAAAGATATTGTATAGAATATTATTATTAATGTTATCAAGGTGCTTTCTTTTTTGAATAAGCAAAAAAAATTTAACTTACACAACAAAAATTTTCAACTTCCATTCCAGTTTTGACTTTTGGCCAGGTTTTTGGTATGAATACTCCGCTCTGAACCGGTCAAATTTTTCTGCGAAGCGGTGCCGGTCAGCCGGACCACCGCACAATGCGGCAGCCTATGGGCAAAAAACGGAAAAAGCAATTTTTTTCAACTTGTTTCATTTTACTAATTCTTTCATAGTGACCTTAGTGAAATGGAGTTTGAGCTTTTAATCCGATATCATAAAAACAAAGGATAGAAATCATGTTTGAACAAGTGGCAGACAGCATGTCTCTATCAGTGAAACAAGTTTAATTACTAGGCTCTTCTTTCTTGTTGAGGACACTTCGGCAATTTTTATACATTTTACTATTTCATAAAGTATGGAAGACATCGAAGAAGGTAAGTAAGATCAATTTTTTCATTAATATCTTTGAATAAAACTTTTTTCTTAATATCTTAAAAAACGTTTAAGAAAAATTTCAAATAAATATTTTTTAATTTTGACCCAAAACATTCTGAGTTTCTGAAATATTTTGGTTTAATAACAATCATGCATCATAAATATGCAAATATTTCCTGCTTTAAACTGCTTTGATTTGTTCTAGGTGATCCTCCAAAAACCTAATATTTTCCAATCACAATTTTTTTTTAAATAAAAGTTCTGAAAAAAAATCATGCTTACTCTTTGTTCAGAACTTGTTAAGAGAAAAAAAAAAGGGGGGGGGGGAACTGAGTTTAACTATGCTACATCATCAAAAGAGGGCATCAAATTTTCAAACACCTGGAGAGCACCAGGAGGGTTATAAAATAAATTTCATCACATGTTATGAAAAATGCAACTATATTAGTGAAGAAGTAACTGGAGCCTAAATAAAAAAGTATGGTTATTTCATGACAAAACAAAATTAATGTAAAACCTCCCTCAAAGGACACTCCTAATTTCTTCGAATCCAAGTCCCTTTATACAAGGTGTTTTTCATACTACTTATATATTTTACTTTTAATTTATATATTTATAGAAATAAAAAGGAATACCCAGGTATAATTATTTATGGTTATATATATATATATATATATATATATATATATATATATATATGTTCCCTGTACAAATCAACAGTTTACGTCATATCTCGAGGAAATTTGGCAGTTAGGTACTTTGGTGTTATATTGCAAAATAATATAATATACTACAAAATCCCGTCAAGAACGATTATTGCCTACTTCGACCGTAAGAGCGCCGCAATGTGCACCGGTTCAGAATCCCTGGTGTAAGCTATCAATATTTTAATTTGCACTCTTCCTCGTATGCTATTGGTTCTACGTATTTTAATTAAACACACGAGGACTGCCAGTTCCTAGGTTTCCCCCCCAAGATTTTAGGTTTGTAATAGAAATCTTGAGTTTTTAGGATTTTGTTTAAAATTCTTGGATTGTTGGTTTGATGATACACATTAAATTTTAAAATAATACATTTATTAAATGTTTCTATGATAAAAAAAAACATAATATTTTCCTTAAAATATTGTTTTTTGGCTAAGCAATGTGGAATTAGAGTTTCTGTTATGCACAAAACGTGACTATTTAAAAAGTTTGCACAGGAAAGAAAGAAAAGAAAAAAAAAAAAAAAACTACCACAGCTCTATCAGTGGAAGTCATTTCCGTGCATAATATGTGTATTTAAAAAAACTTTTTCTAGCAGACTATTTTTACACTATTTTTTTTTTTTTTTTAAAGAAGTTGTCGCAAAGAAATAATTCTTGGGAGATCAATACTAGTGTGTATGTATTTCATAAGATGTTTTTACTTTACCCTTTTCAAGAGTAATAATCGACCAGCTACAATAGTAAAAGAAAAATAGAAAAGAAAAAAAAAGTCTCAAAAAAATTGAAAACAATGTTTCAAAACTTTTTGCAGTCCTTGATTACGAAAATTCTAATATGGTGTGTAAATTGTTGGAGTTGCTTTTAGCGTCTAAATGAGTGCTTAGAAGATGACTTATTATCTGCACAATGTTTCCTATATTTAGATAGATGCCCTAAAAGCAGCTGAAAAAGCCATGAAAAAGGTTTCAAGCACCCGGTATTATTTTGGACCAATAGGGAAATATTTCCGTAAGTAAATACATTTTCTCACTTTAAAAACTTGGTTTTATGAAACAAAAATAAAAGGCCAAATCTTGACTTTTTTTTCTGCTAAAGGGCCACACCTAATATTAAGATGATTCTGACGGGCCAGTCAGAACACGTTTATATTTTTAAAGCATCTAAATTTTTTTTAAACAACAGAGAAAAACGTAAAAAAGGAAAGAAAACTACAAACCAATAGTGACTATTATCAATTATTTGTAGATTATTCTATTAATGAAAAGTTTCCATCTCATTCAGCAAGTGCCAAAAGGCACTTGCTGAATATCGGCTCAAATTTGACATTGATAGTAATCATGGGTTTCAATTTGTAACATTGAACAAAACAACGCGCCCCATGAGTCAACTTTGTGGTCCGCATGTGGCCCGCGGGTCGTAGGTTCACCAATATTGGTCAAAAGTCGCAGTCGGGCAACCCGTCGGCCTGCCACCAATGTAATGGTGCTTTTAATGGTCACCGGTTTGTAAAAGCATCATTACATTGGTGAAACTTATGCTCAATAAAATCCTTTTTATTAGGATTAAGTTTCACCAATGCAATGGGGTTTTTTTTTATGGTCACCAGTTTGTAAAAGCATCATTACAGTTTGAAAAGCGTTAGCTTTGTGCAAGGTAAATTAGATAAAAATAGAACAACGTTTAAAAGCACAAAAAGGATAAAAAGTTTCTTAAAAACGCAGACATGTTTCGGAGGCAATAGCCTCCTTCCTCAGTGCGAAATGAACAAATGGATGAATCAAGGACAAGGGAGAGTTTAAATGCATAACCGGAAAAACATGGATCAATCAGCTATCAGCGAGTGCTGAGGCAAAATATGACGTATTCTAACATGTAAGATTGAATAAGATTGGAGAAAAATGCGGAACAGCAAAAGACTCATTGCAAAGATTATTTAAGTTTTTATGAATGTAAAAGGATTCCAGAAAATCTAATTCACCTATTGTTGCAGGTCTGCAAATGATCTTGGCTTCCGAAAAGAGAAAATTGTGCCCTGTGTCCCAACAATGTTTAGCAATTGAAGATTTGTTCAGTTCCTGTTTTTTAACGTGGTTTTCATGTTCTTTCAAACGAAATTTAAGTGAACGCCTTGTCTGTCCCACGTAACCGATATTACATTGACAAGGAATGTGATATATGCCCCACCGATCAAGTGGTTGGATTGGGTCCTTCAGTTTGGAAAAAGAAAGTTTATTTATGGGTCTGTAAATTACGCGAAAGTCAAATTTACTGAGAATTCTAGAAATACGAAAAGAAATGTGTAGATAAAACGGTAAAACCATAAAATTTGTAGAAGAAAAACTACGTATGTTGGAGGTTTTATTCCGGGTTGAAAGTTTGCAAAATGCCCTGTCGATGACCTGAAGAGGATAACCCCTGTCCAGAGCCACGGCTTTCAAAAAATTGAGTTCATGATTGAGAAGGGTCTGATCAGAACATATGGAGATGGCACGGTTGACAAAAGTATAAAAAGCAGACATTTTTTGCTTCTTCGGGTGGCATCAACGAGAGTGTGGGGGAAGACAGACAGCAAGTGGTTTTCGGTAAACGGTAGTAGAAAACTTATTATTGTTCTTCGAGATTAAAACGTCCAAAAGGGGCAAAAAATTATTGTTTTCAATCTCAGCAGTAAACTGAATATTAGAATCGACGGAGTTAATTAGATTAATGATAGACGGTACAAAATCAACAGTGCAATCTAAGAGGGTGAAAATGTCATCAGCATATCTAACCAAGCCAGAGTGGAAAGTCAAATAACTAAAACAATTTCTGTTGAAAAAAGTTCATGCAGATTTCACTGAAGATGGGACTCAAAGGGTTGCCCATAGCAAGGCCGTCAGTTTGTTGGTAAAAAGTACTCTCAAAAATGAAGGTAGAATGTTTAAGAGAAATTTCAGTCAAATTTACAAGTTCGGAAATTTTGTGTTGGGTGTGATGGAATTCCCGGAGTATTGTTTCAAGACACCGTAAGGCTCCAATAACAGGTACATTGGTAAAAAGAGATTTAACATCAAAAGAAACCATAAGTAAATTACTGGGTTTGAACCTACGAAGAATATTAAGAAAATCAACAGAATTTTTGACAGAATGTGTGTTGGAGTCCAGCAATAGGGCAAACCTAGAAGTGAGAAATTCGGCCAGTTCATAAGAAGCGGTGCCTATGTAGGAAACAATAGGTCTTAAAGGTACTCCGATCTTATGGACTTTGGGCAGAGCGTAAAATCTAGCACAGTGCGAAACAGAAGGGATTAAAATAAAGCAGTTATAAAAAAGCTTACTTGTTTTTATGGCCCCGCGGACGGTTTTTAATTCATTTGGCGAGGGATCTTGTTTTAACTGGGTGTAAGGACCATCGCGGAGTAGCTCGTTGACTCCGGAAACGTACTTGGACTTGTCCATTATGACAATCTGTCCCCCTTTATCAGCTTGTGTAATTATCAAATTATTGTTGGAAGAGATATCACGCAAATTTCTTTTTTCCGTTGGAGAAAGATTACTACCCGAAAAACCTGAATTAAATGAAACATTGTTAATTATAAGATGCCTTATAGAATCCTTTTGTGTGGGAGTTAATTTACTATGTTTGAATGAACTCTCAATCGGAGCCAAAATATGTTCGGGGGAAGGCCTTGAAGTTACCGAAAAATTGGAATTTAATTTTAGAACATGATTTTTAGCCTGATCCACACTGATAGGAAAATTTGACAGGTTTACTACAGAATTAATGTTGACCTTGGGGAGTGCAGAACAAGTTTGGACACAGGGGGTCCGAAGTTTAAGAAGTTTAGAGTTTAACTTAGATCTATGAATTGATGAAATAAAGGAAGCATTGTTCGAAGACGTTTGATCGAAGGTAGGAAACTCGACGAAGCTAGCCTAAAGTTCCAAATGAAGTGAATAAAATTCACATTCAATTTTAGAAAGCTTAAAGCGAAAATCCTTAATGGCTGTTCTAAGAAAAATAAAATGACATCTGTTTAAAGCTCTAGAAAATAATTGCGAACCAGAGAGATTGCAATCAACGGAAATAAACTTGGGAATCAATTTGAGTCTTTTACAAGTAATAAGGAAGTTTAAATGGTTCAAAAACTTACCTTTTTTATCCGGAGAACCGCTTTAATCTCGAAGAACAATAATAAGTTTTCTACTACTGTTTACCGAAAACCATTTGCTGTCTGTCTTCCCCCACACTCTCGTTCATGCCACCCGAAGAAGCAAAAAATGTCTGCTTTTTATACTTTTGTCAACCGAGCCATCTCCATATGTTCTGATCATACCCTTCTAAATAATGAACTCAATTTTTTGAAAGCCGTGGCTCTGGACAGGGGTTATCCTCTTCAGGTCATCGACAGGGCATTTTGCAAACTTTCAACCTGGAATAAAACCTCCAACATACGTAGTTTTTCTTCTACAAATTTTGTGGTTTTACCGTTTTATCTACACATTTCTTTTCGTATTTCTAGAATTCTCAGTAAATTTGACTTTCGCGTAATTTACAGACCCATAAATAAAATTTCTTTTTCCAAACTGAAGGACTCAATCCAATCACTTGATCAGTGGGGCATATATCACATTCCTTGTCAATGTAATATCGGTTACGTGGGACAGACAAGGCGCTCACTTAAATTTCGTTTGAAAGAACATGAAAACCGCGTTAAAAAACAGGAACTGAACAAATCTTCAATTGCTAAACATTGTTGGGACACAGGGCACAATTTTCTCTTTTCGGAAGCCAAGATCATTTGCAGACCTACAACAGTAGGTGAATTAGATTTTCTGGAATCCTTTTACATTCATAAAAACTTAAATAATCTTTGCAATGAGTCTTTTGCTGTTCCGCATTTTTCTCCAATCTTATTCAATCTTACTGTTAGAATACGTCATATTTTGCCTCAGCACTCGCTGATAGCTGATTGGTCAATGTTTTTCCCGGTTACGCATTTAAACTCTCCCTTGATCTTGATTCATCCATTTGTTCATTTCGCACTGAGGAAGGAGGCCATTGCCTCCGAAACATGTGTGCGTTAAAAAAAACTTTTTATCCTTTTTGTGCTTTTAAACGTTGTTCCATTTTTATCTAATTCATCATTACAGTGCTGAAACTTATCCCCAATAAAATCCATCTTACTGGGAATACGGTTCACCAATGCAATTGTGTTTTTGATGGTCACCAAAGAGTAAAAGCGTTATTACATTGGTGAAACTTATCACCAATGAAATCCAACTTATGAGGATAAGTTTCATCAATTTAAGGGTGCTTTCGATGGTCACCAGTTCGTAAAAGCATCATTACAATGTTGAAACTAATCCCCATTAAAATCCATCTTATTGGGGATAAGTTTCAATGCAATATTTTTTATGGTCACCAGTTTGTAAATGCATCATTACAATGCTGAAACACTTATCCCCAATAAAATTTACCTTATTGGGGATAAGTTTCACCAATTTAATGATGCTTTTGATGGCCACCAGTTTGGGAAAGCAACAATTACATTGTTCAAACTTATGCCCAACAAAATGATCGCTGCTAGATTTTGCAAGATTTAGCCATTTTCTTGATGAAACATTGAATTTATTCATTTGTGAGATCAAAAAACGAATACGAGTAAATATTTTTTTGGGGGAAAAGAAACATTTAAGTTAATCATCATTTTTCCGTAAAGTGTTGAGATCTCAAGATGTGCCTAAACGACCATTTTATATTTTTTTCATTACAGATCTCGTAACAGGATCCGTTATTGACTGGGTGTACACCGAAGCGAAAATTAAATATGCCTTTGCGGTGGAAGTCAGAAACAAATCAAGTTTCATTCTTCCAGAAAGCGAAATCTATCCGACTGCCAACGAGAATTTCGCTGCAATCGAAGCGATCTTGCTGAAGATTCGTGACGAAGATGAAGGGACTTAGACGAAGACAAAGGCTAACTCATAGAATTACATGCACTGTTCTGTTAAATAAAGACTTATTAAAGATCTTTTGCCAGTTGGTTGGCTGATTTTTATCAGTGAGCTACGAAACTGAATGGACCCTATTCACATTTTGGCAACGGTCCCTTTAACTTTTCGTCTGCGGGTATTTTGATCCAGTATTTGTTGTTAGTAGTGCTATAGAAACTCATTTTATTTAATAATCACTGGAGTTCATAACCTAAGAAAAGGGATAAATAAAGAGAGAATGAACGTTCACCATGTACACTCAGGAACACTGAAAATAGCGCCCCAAGAAAGAAGAAAGGTACAATCGCGAAACTTTGCAAGAAGAGCGACATCTGGTATGCAAATGATCCAAGGTTGGTGTCAATGCGCATGACCGTTTACCCTACAGTAACGGTGTAATCGGGGAAAAGGTGCTATATAAACCAGTGCATAATTAGGAATTTGTAAATGTTACGATTACATCCCGATAGTGGAAGAGCCTTATTGAGTGAAGGATGCCAGGTAGATGAGTTAGAAAACGTTTCTTACAGTTAAGCGAGCCTGAGAGCAGTTTGATCATCGGTATGAAAATTGCAGGCTGGTCGACGAGCCGTGTTGCTGCCCAGGTGGATCGTGCGGAGTGTTCCGTTAGAAGCTGTTGTAGGCAGTGGACATGACATGGTGCCCACATGCAAAAAACCGGGTCTGGTGTGACCAGGAAGACGACGAGGAGAGAGGATCGAAGGATAGTGCGATTAAAGCCCTCGATCCGTCTCTTAAGTGGCAACACGCTCCAGCGTCCGCCATTTTGTGTCGTTCCGCAACTTTCTCCCTATCTCAATAGTAGAAAAATACAGAGTTTCGCTCATTAAAAAGTATCTTTTTATCAACGAATGTTTACAGATTTTTAATCGTAACTTATGTAACTGATAATATACGTACAAAAATGTTGAATTTTACCTTGGTAAAATATTTTTTTTATTATTAAACCGAATATTAGTAAAAAGGTTTTTTTGAAGAAATTTTCGGCCATTTTTAAGAGTAATTTCTTTTTTTTCTTCAGATATAGACCTTATTATTAGAAAGTTGGTGTAGTAGAACCAGGGACGGATACAGAAAAATCTCTCGGAGGGGGCTGGGAAATTGAATAGCACCTCCTCCTTCCCCCTGCCACATACGATGTTTCATAACGAAGTTTTCATTACTTTATTTTAAAATGTCTTTTTTTAATTTTCTTAGGATCCCTTAAATTAATGATCCACTTCTAAGTACATACATATTATGTACCAATATACTTTGAATGTGGACGTAAAACATCTTTAACGTTGCAAGCCAATTAAATACTAAACCATAATAATGTTACCGAAATGCTGTACAATTAGCGGTTTTAATTTTAGGAACAATGCGGTAATGATTATAACACGAGGGCAAGGTTATTCAATAAAAAAAATACCCATACCTCATTTGAGTTTTTAATATTATTTTATAGTATTTTAACTATAAAATATTATTTAATTAAGAAAATCATAGCTATTAAACATATAAGTTTTACTGAAAAATTCAGGACAATTTCTGTGTGGATTGTCCAGTTGTTATTTGTTCTTGAAGCCATGATACAGTTGAGATAACATATTCATATTACATGCAGCCTCCATTAATATCATGGTTTTCTCAAGAAACTACGATATGGTTTCTTTCATTTTGCATTTTTTATAAGCTGAAAAAGAAAAAGCTATTATTTCGCAAATCAAAATCTGGATCAAAATAATTCTTTTAGGCACGCCTGCACATTTTTTGAAGAATGTTAGTTATTGATTCCATCAAAGAAAAATTAATGGACGAATCGCGATATTACGTTCCCTTGAATTCAAAACCAGCGAGTTAAATGTATAAATGTATTCTGCCACTCTAAGACTCCAGTACGACTTCTTTAGCAAATAAAAATGCTATTATTCAAAATATGCTCTATGTGTGTTTTGTGTTCTGATTAATTAACTATATATATAAAAAAATGCTATTTAGAAGTCGATTAAAAAATAGTGAATAAAATAGTTAAATAAATTCATCCTTTGGGGGCGGGGGCACGGGCCTCCTGCACCCCCTTAAATCCACTACTGAGTAGAACAGTAGTGAGCTAAATTAACTATGTCACAAATTATTTGTGGGCAACAGTTTGAACTTATTCATGCAAAGCAGTATCATTTATATTACAAATGTGTGTAGTTTTCTTATGGAAAATTATTCACTTCTAAAAAATTGCAAAATTTCTTTTTGTTTTAACTGATAAGGTTTCATTTTCAGCAGGACTCTTCCTTTTTTTTTTTTTTTTAAACTTTTACCAACATTTTCTTGTTTCTCATGACGATTTTACATTAAAAAATGCCTTTCATTTAAACATGATTTTTAAGGATACTACTAGTTTATAAAAATTCAACGAACTGATAATAAAATGTAACCAGTTTTAAATCAATATTAAGAAAATAATAATAATTGAATTATTTGATACCAATAGGAATTCAAATAAAAGAGTGCAAAGTATATATATATAATTTATCCCAGTATCTGTTAATTTATAAATTCATTATTGCTATTTATAACAGTTCGTCACAGATGTAATCTGCACTCTTTTCTGCACACTGAAACTCATGGCTATGACACAATTAAAAGCAAAACGACGTGTTCCTTAAACAATTTAGCTACAGTTATTGAGACATTTTGAAACTAACTAAACAATAGAAATTTTACATTAAAAATTAATAAAATAATTAGTATATTTAAATTTTGACGGCTTTGTTATCTTAAACTAAGAAAAATCAGTTTTAAAAACAGGACAAATATTTTACTACTGCTGGCAATTTATTAGGTGCCGTTACATAGTTGAGCTTTACAATATTTGAAGGAACTATTTATGATAATTTTAGTGAATGTCCTTACTATCCCATGAAAATTAATCATAAACAGTTTCATGAAAAGTTAAAAATATTACAATTTCAACAAGAGTTTCAAAAAGTATCTGAAATTGCACAGCAGTATTGATAAAATTTTTTTAAAATGCATAAATAATCTTTCAATGTATTTCGATATAGTAATTTTGAACTTTAGAACATCTTAATGCACTACACCAAGGCATCTTCACATTAAAGATAGCGTTTGATGAAAAATACGAATAGCAAAGAGAAAATATCTAGTATTCCGCACAGTGAAATAACACTGGTAACGACACAAAATGGCGGACTAAACCCACGTGACTGCCCGCGTCCAATGGAAGTCGAAAGCGGCGCGCAGTGCATATCCAGGGCTTTAAGTGCGACAAGCGCTCGTGGATCCCACAGTGGCTCGTTCCACCATACAAGCAGACGTAGGGGTAGCAGTTGTCCCCCGAACAATTTCCAGACGTCTTGCGGCAGTGAATCTGCAGTCCAAGCGCCCTTTTCGTGTACGCTCTTTAACACCAAAACATAGACAACTCCGTCTACAATGGTGCGAAGCCAGAGCGATGTGGGATGTCACAGACTGGCAAAAGGTGGTGTTCAGTGATGAATTCCGGTTCGTTTGGGATCAGATGATAACCGCGCACGGGTGTAAGGCGCCCTGGAAAAAGGTACAGACATAGAAAAAAAACGAAACACTCGATCGTATTCGAAGACTATTGACACTAGAGACACGTGTACGGTGTTATTTTTTTCAGGAATAATGTGTTCTACATATTTATGTTAATACACTGTTGATAAGGGGTCATCTTCATATTAAAATGAGCATCAACTTCAAATTTTTCAATGAGAACTGCCTTTTTTTATCCCATATTTGTGATTAGCATCCTTTTTTAACTTTGTATACAAAATTTTGTTTAATTCGATCCAGCCGTTACTTCAGAATTGAGTTTTGAAAAATCCCTTTCGTAATGTTAAAACGTATTTTGGTATTTTTACACATAACACAAAAACTAGATTAGGTACGGCAAAGATTGTTTTTTTATATCAAAATATGAACCAACGCAATAATAAAAACATCATTTACATCAGCTAAAATGTAAATTTAGATTTTTTTTTATGAATCATAATAATATTTTTTGAAAAAAAAAATGATCTGAAACCCCATATTAAATTTTAACAGAAAAACAATTTAGAAGAGCTTTTATGTGGGAATACAAAATTTGTGCTCAAAATATTCAGTAGTTTTCGCGCTATGCTTAAAAATTCATTTTTTCCCACTTTAAGGGGCCGCATACCTTTTAAAACTGAAATTATGAAAGTTGATTTCTTCGTTAAAAAAAAGAGCAAAATTGTTTAACAAAATAAGCAAATCAATTATAACGTGGTTTTTATACATTAGAGTTACGTCTATGAATTTTTTAAATGGATAAATTTGATCGTTTCTTCTGCAGAAGAACAATACTCTGTTGCAATAGTCAGTTTTATGAGGATTACGTTTAACCGTCAATGTGTAAATAATGCGAAACACTATTTCATTGTCTAATAAAAGAATATTTTATAGAACATTTTAATAAAATCCACATTTGAAATACTTATGTTTTTTTATTTCTTTTTTTTTTTCCTACGTTTAGCCATTGCAGTATAATCCTTTTGTAAAACAATAACTTTGAACAAAAATTAACATGCACAACTTTTTTACAGGAATATATAATAAAAGTTCTTTGTCTTGCTAGTCATGTTGCAATAGTCAGTGTTAGAATGGCTCGTTTGAGTTATAATTTGCTTAAAGGAAAACTATTGCCCTGTAATCAGGAAAAAGCACTCGAAAAATAGCCGACAGGGTGAAATATCTCCTTTAACAGTATCCAGATTTGTCGGTAGAAAATTTTGCTCTTAGATCAGTTTGTTGATTTTTACGAATTAGTGTTATTATTATTATTATTATTATTATTATTATTATTTGTAAAATGTTTGAAAAATTTTCAATGTGTTAAGATCTAGGAGAGGAAATGTCAGTAAGCTTTGAAGCCGATTTATGCACTCAAAGTAGTTGTTTTCACTGATTGTGCACTTTTTTTTTGTCTATTTTTAATTACATATAATTTAAATACTATCTTTATTTACTTTCTCTGTCTTCACATTTAAATCGTTCTCGCAAGCCAAAGATAAAATTTCAAAATGTTTTCTTCTTTTTAAAATAACATTGAAAAATATGGAAAAAAAAGTAAGTTTGCTAAGAAAATTGTTACAAACAACTTGAATGCCTATTTTATTAAAGTGTTTCAGACACCAATTTCCGAATATTTGGCTTCAACTTGATGCCATTGAAACTAATTGCGCTTTCTAATTTTTCACTTTCAGCAGTCAACGGGTCACACGGTTCAGCTTCGTGGGCTGAATATGGCCCGCTTATCCACTGCGATACGCTAAAGATTTAACTATCCCAGCTGAAGAGTGAAAACTACTCTATTACATCTTAACAATGAGCAAAACAGTCCTGAACGCAGATCAATTGAACAATGAAGCAGATCTTATGTCATTGAAGCTGAGAATGCCAACAAACTAGTGGATCAAGAAATTTTATCTTGTCAGCGAAAGACCGTAAACCCATACAGCAAATGAATATACTTTACCTACCAGTTTGTTCGCACTCTCAGCTTCAATCAGATGATTTCTGACTCCAGCACTGTTGATTCCGATCCCAGAATTTAAAGTTCACAGCAAGGACGAAATTGCAGCCTCTGGAGAGACTAACTTGGCTATAAGGTCTGTTGCGTGAAGTTTTACCGTAGGTGTGACTAAGGTCCCCTAAAGTGGAAGAGCCGACGCATCCGCCATTTTGGAGCAAACTTGATCCAGTGCTTCGTAGCTATAGCATTGCTGCTGATGTTTACATTTTTTTAGCATGTGTTAAATTGAGTCAGATGGGTGGTTGTTCGGCTGTAAATTCTGCAAACAGCTCCAAAAAAGGATTTCAGCTCTTCAGATTTCCAGCAGATTCAGAAAGAAAAAAGAAATGAATAATTAATAGCCCGCGAAGTGATTAGCAGCTTGGAAACGACGCCAACTATTTCCAAAATTTCGCCAATGTTCACCTTCACTCTCCGACTCTCTCGTTTCCTGTTTCGCGAATGATTGCCAATAAAGGTAGCTTTCCCTGTTGTACGCTTGCTCCAATATGGCGGATGCGTTGGCCTCTCTAGATGTGACAACCTAGTGCTTGATACAATAGAAGTTGTTCTCTTGCAAGTAAATGGAACGCAAAACAAATCAAATAATGCTGAGTTTTGTTTGCATGTTCAAAATTACAACATCCGAGAAAAAGTCGCATTTCGGTTTATCTAGCTTTAAGCTAAAATAACTTTTGTCTTTTTAAATTACTGGTTGGATCCATCGCGAATCTCGTTGCTAGAAACAGCATTGGGAAATTACTTACATAAATTGCTTTTAAGAGCCATTACACGTTTAACTAAAACCGCCGATTGCGTTATGCTTTTTTAATAATACATGAATCTTTCGCATCAAATTTGGATTTGAAACTAATTCTCGTTTTTTGATTACAATAAAGCCGCTAGAACAACTACCGTGTTTGTCCACTGTGTTAATACAAATGACGGTGTTAATTCAACTAAGCAATGTTCCCAAATAAAGTTCGAGTATGAAGGATTTGCTTATTAACTGGTATTTATATTCTCTTGCTTCTGTTTTAATTTTTAGATTGATACTTTGTTCATTTTATGTATTTAAAGCAAATATTCAGAGAATAAATGGGCCTTGCTTCGATCAAGTCACCAATCTATTTAATACTGCATCATCCAACGTGATGAGCTATATTTCTTATTTTTTTGTATGCGATGTCCCAAACTTCTTCCGATGTCAGCGAAAAATAAATGCGAGTTCCAATTTACATCAAAAGATCATTTCAAAATAAACCAGTAGCATCAGGTGCAATACATTTATCAAACATATTTACATCATTTTTCTAGGTATAAGGTTCAATCTTTACATTTCTATGGGGCTAATAGCTGAATGATTCAATAAGCAATTCAATAGGATCATATTATGAAAAGTCAAAAAGTTCCATTACTTTCAATTAGTCATTATTCGACTTATTAAACAACGATCTATGCGAGGGACCAGCTAGACCCATCCGTCTTTCTAAGGTTAAAAGACAAAAATCAGTAAATATTTTACCTGTTTTTCAAAAAAAAAAAAAAAACGTTTTCGACCCTACATCGCTTTGTGACGCAACATTATCAAAAAGCATCGAATTGCAAAAAAAAAAAAAAAAAAAAAAAAAAAAAAAAAAAAAAAACCTTAAAAAAATCATGAATTGAGCTGGATAATCACGATCTTTTCTTAGTTTACATTCCGTTACTTGATAAGCCGTGAGCTTAAAAGTAGCGTTTTAAATGTGGTGACGTTCCCTAAATCGTTTTTCATTAATAACTTCTCTTCTACTGCACAAAATGCAATGTAATTTTGTACCCAGGGGTTCTGTGCTGATTTTACTTTGTATATGGTTCCTTATCAAAATGTTACCTACGTAGTTTTAAAGAAGACTTTAATCCATGTCGGATGACACCTTTCTTTCTTTTCTAACATGTATAATAGCCGAAATAATTAAAAATGTTTCGTTTTTTTTTTTTTTCCTATGACTGTACCGTTCAACCCATTCTATCGCACGACACACTGCCCGAACAGCGAGCATAATAGTCTGGGGGATATAGCCTATGATAGCCGGTTCACTCTAGCTGTGGTACGTGGAACCTTAACAGGCCAGCGTTATTTTAATGACATTCTGCAACCTCGTGTAGGACCATTCATAAATCGTCTCTCAGGGGTCATTCTCCAGCAAGATAATGCTCACCCGCATACAGCTAGAGTTGCTCAAGACTTCTTACGTCCTTTTGAGACTCTTCCATGGCCAGTTGCTCCCCCGACTTGTTCTGTACAGAGCACGTATGGGGATCAGCCGAACGCCAGATGCCGCCGTGCTTCTCTGTGCAAGATTTGGATGTGGCTGTTTAAAATTCGGGGTTCCATCTGCCTCAGGACAACATCAGACGCTTATTAGCCGATAGCCGGTTCGTGTTGTTGCATGTATTGCAGCAAAAGGGGGTCCAACGCGCTATTGAAGTAGTACTGTATTTATCTCATTTCTTAGCCTGTATTTGTTTAATTGTCTGGATTTTCGGATCAAGTGTATCTCTCTCTTGTATTGTTCTGTATATTAAATTTCACTTCAATTCAATGCTTCCTTCTTGGGGCGCTATTTTCTATGTTCCTGAGTGTAAGCAGCCAGAACGCTTTACGTATCTGGAAAATACGATTACAAAGAGAGTATTTCGCACCAAATGAATCGTTCAGAGTTAAAAACATTCGAAAGACCTCATTTTTAAATAGAAAGAGTTTATCAACCGCAAAAATACATGTTGTAACGACGCAGGAGAATCGAGTTTTTGTTTGCTCAATGGTGGCCACAATGGTGTGTATTTCCGTGGTAATATCCGCAGTGACGTCATATGCATAGAGTCCATTCATAGATTCCAAAGACAACGCCACTGACGGTTCGCTTCCACTATTCTCTGTTTAACGAATGGATTGACCGAAAGCAGTTGCGGACTGGCTGACTTTGGCCCAGTCGGCAAAAGAATATTTTGGCCCACATTTCTGAATTGAAACAGTTAAATTAAACAGTGCCGTATCTCGATTCTTCCGTGGTCGAGCAAACACATTAAATTACCGCTAGTTCCTATTTTCCTTTAAGTTTCTAACTCAAGTTTTAAGTTCTAAAAAATAAAATCATGAAACGTAAAATAAAGCTAACATTGATACATTTTTTATGTGCCTTGAAAGAAGTCTTATTAATGGTTACAAGCATTATAAAAGGCACGTCTTTATGCTTCAATACTGGCAAGATTGGAAGGACACAAGAAAAGGGATGACTCAGGTAAATCCCCCTGATTTTTTTCAAAATTGGTAGATCTACAGGGTGTTCTAAAAAAGACGGACTGTTTTTAAAAATTCATAACACTAAAATAGTTAATGATTAAAAATAATTTTTGCAGAAAATTCATGTGGTGGGCCGTAAGTTTCGTCCCCCTAAGTTCCAATATTTAGTTCAAGAATTTTCCAATAGATGGCGCAGCAGATGTAAGAGCTTAGATCAAAGAAAGACAGAAAATTACATCATAGTTTTCCGAAAAATGCTTTCAATAAATAAAATTTCGCAACAATATTTTCAAAATGCCTGCCGCCGCGCCGGCTGCAACCACATGTAGCAACAGGAGGAAATATCGGTGAATTCCAATAATTATTTTTTGACTTAAAGGCTTGCTATCTGCAGCGCCATCTATTGAAAAACTTTTGAACTAAACTTTGGAGTTCTGGGGGGACGAAACTTACGGCCCACCGCATGAATTTTCTGCAAAAATTATTTTTTTATCATTAACCATTTTCCTGTTATAAATTTTTGAAAACAATCAGTCTTTATCAAGACACCCTGTATATAGGCATAAAGAGAAAAGAATCGGGAGAATGGGTTACTTAGGTTCTAATTCCCTTCCAAGGGATATTTTCAAAATTGCTGTTAAAAACAGCAATTTAACAATTCTTGGAAACGTTAGGGAAGAGGGAAAAGAAGGGTTTCCACCACGATTTTGTTTTCGTCGTTTCTTTTTTTCTTCAAAAATTTAAGTTCATTTTAGTCTTAGAATGTCAAGGAGCTCTTCCCGGTAATTCTCCGTTATGTGAAGTTTTACAATTTAGAAATACAATTTTGTGCAACTAGTGGTAAAATTAATGGAACAGGGAAGGATCGGGGACTCTATAATATGTTTGGAAACATTAAAAGGAAAGGGGACAAGTTTCCCAAATGTTTCCCCCAAGGATATTTCGGAAGGCCCCGTGCCTTTCTGCTTTTAAGCTAACCTTTGGCCCTTTCCATAATCAACCCTCCTTGCCCCTTAAAAATTTCAACAAAACTAAACAAAAAGCAACATTTTTTTCGAAATGTAAAGATTCACACAAGCCTGTCCTTGAAACGTTAATCCCTCGTTTCAATCACTTATTCACAGGAACCTGATTAGAATTTATGTATGTTTGTTTCTAACATTACTTTTAGAACTAACCGTCAAAAAGCTTTTCAGTATTTTACAAATAAATACGATCGAAAGCACTTGGACTTTGTAAGCACCTATTATATCAAAGAGTAAAAAAAAAAGTCTGCTTTATATGACTTGTATCAAAAGGTGTTCTTTTATCTGAAAGCGAATTGCCCCGTTTTGGTCTGGGCTCAAGGGTCAAGACAAAATATAACTTGCATTGAAACATTGTTTTTTATTTTTGGCAGTAAATTTGTATCCCCCCACCCAAAAAAAAGGTGGAAATTTTTCACTTCTTTTTTCATGTGACCAGTGAGAAATAAAATATTTTTCTAACGAATTATTTTCTATTAGATTATTGAAGTTATTTTGACCAAATAAATGAGTAATTAAAATAATGAATGAACAATTGGAAACAATAAAGGAATAAATAAATAAAAAAATGAAAAAAAAATCAGTTAATAAAGTAGTGAATGAATGAATAAGCAAGGGAACTATGAAATGAAGGAATGTAAGTGAGAAATAATTAATAAATTGATACGTAAGTAATTTAGTAAAAGATTGAACAATTAAATGAAATGACCTATTTCACTTTTCCTCGCAAGCACTTGACTAACTGGGAAAGCATTTAAGCTTGAAATGAAACGAATAAGATTGAAATGAAACAAATAAATACTGCACTGAATATTATTAGATCTTAATTAATATTTAAAATATTAATAACAAAAGCTTCATCATTTAAAAATTACAAAAATAATTGTTGACTGACGACAAAATATTACAATTCGAGTATCAATTTTTGAAAATTGGTTGTACTATCATATTCTTTGACTTTCAGAGGTATTTTTTTCTTGACTGGAATAGACTACATGTGTTAATACATAGTTAAAATATTACTAGATAGGTGGACTAAAAGCTGAGTAAATATTTCACCATTTTACTTTGCCCCGCTATATCATTTTGCCCAGCTATTTCAATTTGCCCCACTTTCAACTAAATGGATCTAGTGAAGCCTTCTCAAACGGGAGCATCAACTTTAAAACATCGTATAACACTGTAAAAACTGATTATTTCCGTGGAACGTTTCAGGATTTCATAGGTTTTCATCTATTTCTCCGTAAAATCAAGTATCCTTACAAAAAGGTTTTCTGAATTGTTACAAGTTGCACGAACGCATACTTTTCCTTCATCTGGAAAATATTTTCAGCTACCAGTTTAAAGATTGAGCTGAGCGTGCTTATTAGGTTTATCGGCTATCGCTTGGCAAATTGGCACGACCAGATTGTGAAAAAAAAAAGTGCAGCTTAAGTCACAGGTGGTTTATCATTATGTAAACTTGAGTCTTGAAACAGACGTATTTTTCTAGGAAAGTTTGGTTTGAATTGACTTGAACCGCACTTTTCTTCGTTTGTGGTGCCATGTTATTGAAAAACTTGAAAACAACAGGACAGCCCATTCTGCCCTAGAAAAATTCTGTCCTTTTGAGTGCATGATGAAAATATTTTTCGCTACAGTGAAAGATCTGCATTTGTATTACCTGTAGCAATTCAGAAATATTTTTTGAGAAGCTACTTGATTTTAAGGGGAAATAGGTGAACACTTATGAAATTCCGAATGTTCCTCGGAAATAACCAGTAACGTTTCGGAATTTTTTTAGTGTATTGCTCACATTTTTTTTTTTTTTTTTGCATTGAAAAGGGGGATCCTTGAAACCCAGAAGCACTTGTCTGCTACTTTTTGCAATACTTGTGCTTTTGTTATATTGTTGTTTTATGGTAATTTTGTTGAACAAAGATATTTATTCATTTCTAAAAATAGTATAGTTTTGTACTTTTTAAAATTTTTGTACTTTTTTAGAACACAGAACCTTGGTAAACATTTTTTTTTTCCGAACTTTCAACAAACACATTTTGAATGAAAAACTCTTTTTATGGGTTGGAATACTTTTTTTTTTTTTTGAAAAAGAAGAAATTAATAATTTATAATGTCAAAATAATGTAAAAAATATTCATAAAATACAATTATTATCACATATCGCTCACTCCTTTCAACAACGTCATATCTCAAAAAACCTAATTCTTCAGTAGAGGGATTTTAAAGTTTGAAAGTAAGATATGTAGTAAAAACTATATTTCAAGCCACTGATTGAACTTTTTCTTACGCGTAAGGTCTTTTATGAGAAAATCTGGTGTTTCCTCTCTGTTTCATGAAGAAGAAGTGTATAAAAGGTAAGTTTTAAAAAGTTGCGCTTTATTTAGGACGTTCTTGCACAAAATTTCAAAGATACTATTTGAAGTATCTCAAAATGTGTCATTATTGTTACTAATTGTTCTCCTTACCATACCGACAATACCGACATAAATGCAAATAGTGAGTTCTTGATTAAAAAATAAGAAAGAAAACTACTCTTTTTATGTGTGTAATACTGTTTTCGGAATAAATAATACCATCTTTCTGTAAAAGACATGAGATGTTTCATACCTAATGGATCAAGCACAACCCAAGATGTGACACATTTGAAAAGAACATTTCGAAAATTCTTGAAAATGCAAGCGCGACACTTTTTCTTTCTAACTGCGAAATATTAAGTTATAGAAATGCAGATCTTGCGGCGATATGCTACTCATTCATGGCAATTCAAAAAACGGCACAGCTGAAAATCGATAATTTTTGAGATATGACGTTTTAGAAAGAAGTGAGCGATATCAGCGACAGTATTCGTAAAAAAAAAAAAAAAAAAAAGGAGCTGAATTAGGTTTTAAAGTGTCTTAATTTTAATTGATTTCTGCTCAAATACAAAAATATATTCAAAACAAGATTAGAATATGAAAACAAATTGTTTTTTAGTCTATATTAAAAAGGCATAATTTAAAACTGCAAAATTTTCTTCTGAACTGAGAAATAAATGGCGAACCACTGTTGAATATTGTTTGTACGCCTTAACCCACCAGTTATGCAAACTAACTTTGAACCAGTATGACAAGAGAGATATTTACGTTCTGATTTTAAATTAATAATTATTACGTTTTTTTCGCCTCTCGATTTTTGAGATGTTCCCCTGTTGTCGCCAAGTGGTTGGTAAAGACAAAATTTCTAACTTTTCTCATACCTTCCTTAACCCCTCTTACTTTTCTTTCTTTCTTTTTTTTTTTTTTTAATCTTCGACTAAAATACTGTAAAAGATTATCTTTCACAAAAGGACCTATTTTTCGCCCACGAAATATGCGACCAAAGATAACTACCGACTGACATTTCCAACAAAATGACGTAATAGCATAATGTTGGTGCAAGAGGCTATTGACTTGTTAAACTGATATGTTATTCAAACTGTGTAAGAAAAATATACGAGATCCAAACCGACACTTCTGGTTCCGCCAGTGCTGAGTTCATAAAACCTGGAGGCAATAATGGTCTTGACTTCGGTTTTCTGAGCCAGTCAAGGTCAACCGCATGTTTGACCCCAGATTTTATTCTTGATTTTATCGTCACTTTCCTTAAAAAAAGTACGACGCCCTATTAGTGACATCACAAGTCTGTAAATGGGAGATTAACTTTTAAAAAAGATCTTGAGTTGAAATCGAAAAATAGTTGACTTTCTCCTGGTAAATCTTCAATTTCACGCCAGAACTAATAGGTTTCGTTTTTATAATAGCTTTCCGAAATTGCTACGTGATTTGAGTTTTCATTTAGTTTCTCAAGTGTTCGTGACTTTCGTTCTTTCTTCTTCTTCTTCTTTTTTTTTTTTTTTTTTTTTGTAATTTCTTGTTTGAAACTGAGAGTTCGTGTCATTTGAGCCAAGACCTTCAGAGACGCTGAGTTGATACTGTATCAGAGTGCAAAGTAAGTTAAAGATATACTTGCATAATATAATATTTTATTTAAAAATTTGTAACGATGAATTTCAAAAATATATACAAAATGCAAACGCTATTTACTTCGTTTTAAGATGAGATTTGTAGCTTAAAATGAGGATATAATGTAATAGGATGTAAATTAGTTTAAAACTATTTTTTACGAGTATTAGATATTCCTAATATTTCATTAATATTTACGAACATAACATTGCCCCAATTTGTGACAAAATCACGTTGTTCAATTTTCATATTAATTGCAGACCAGTTGTAGTCTTCGGTGCGAGAAAGGAGAGCTCTAAAAGTTTTTTTTTTTTTTTTTAACTTTCAGCATTTACAGAAAATTTATTAAAAATCCTTTTTTCTTGTCTTTATGGTTTAAAACCACATTTTCTGCTATATTTAAACTGTTGAGAAGTTAGGGGCCATTTATTAATTACGTAAGGATGATTGTGGCAATTGTTGACCCCCCCCTCCCTCCATGTAAGGGTACATTAGATTTTTCAGCCCCCCCCCCCTTCCTCCGCCCGTGCTATTTTTGCGTAAGATTACATTTCGTTTTCCAAAATAATAAATAATGAATCCACGAATCTTGTATGACTGGAATCGTTATTAAATTCACTATTAATAAATTAAACTTTATTACATCAAGAAATATTTACTAAAAAGTTGGAATCTAGACTAAATGTTTTTTCCACTTTTTTTTTTTTTTTTGTATATGATGCAATACTAATTGAAAATAAAAAAAAAGCCATATATTGTGCGATTTTTTTTATTTTAGTTTACACCATTCATTCTTTGTAAAACAAATAAAAAAACAGCTCATTCTAATAATTTTTTTTTTATCTTCCAGACGCAAATGAAATATGATCCCTGCCAAACCACTTGACCGCACGATTTCTAATATAAAACATCGACATGAAAAATTTTACGTAAAAATGGATTTGGACCCCCCCCCCCTATAGTAAGGGTATGTAAAGATTTTTCCAAGCCCCTCTCCCCCTCGGGATCCTTACGTAATTAATGAATGGGCCCTTAGTGAAGCAAGTTTGATCATTGAATTATTCATTGAACGGTTTAATCATAGAAAACAATAAGTTTCCTTTATCAACCAAAAATCTCATAAATAGAGCCTGGAATATATGTATATGTAAAATAATCATGAATATATGCCTGCTAATATGCGCTAAAAATCTTTAAAATATACACTCCAACTTTAAAAACATAGGCACTAATAATTCTTTTAGTGCATATGTTTGGCATTGTTACAATGCCAAGTAATAATGATTGGGCGGTATATTTTTGGATTTTTTTAATAAAGTGAGAAATACATAAAAGATACATTTGTTGAATTCACTAAAATAAATCACAATTTGTTCTTCAAGGTTTGCTCCATTTAGGCAGTGCCTTTTATTATTTGATGTCATTTCTGAAGATTTTTTTTCTTTTCTCTTTGTCTACCAAAAGAAGCAGTATTTCTTTCTATAAAATGGTTCTCTATTACTCAAAACTTTTTTTTTTTTTCCGTTTTTGAGAAGAACAAAAAATCATATTTTAATTCTCTTAAAGTTAAAAAACATCTGAAATCAAGTAAAAAAGGCAGTAAAATGCATTTTGTGTAAAACTTCGCCGTTTTTATGCATATATATGTACTGACGTCAAAAGAAGCAAAAATAAGCAATTGTATGTGCTCTGTACTCCTCTCATAAACATTAAATAATTATGAACATGTAGGATGAAATTTCAGAATGTATACTTACGTTTGGCATATGTTGCAAATATTCAATACTGCGTTCATCAATATTAACCGATATGCTCGTTAAAATAAGATATTTTATCGTACAATAAAAAAAAAATTAAAAACATTTTTTCAAGCAGGTTGAAGAATGTCGTATGCATTGCTGCTCCTAACAACACTAGCAATTGTCTTTCCAACATATGGCCAAGTGAACTTTACTGGGTAAGTTTCGAAAACAATTGGTAAGAACTTACGTATTTAATTTTGTAGGATATTTTTGTGTACAAGGTTTATCTCATTTGAATAATAGTTTAATGCGATTTCCTAGGAAATAGGACATGATTGAAAATCAATTGTTTATCAATTTTTGAATAATTATGCTTGATGTAATATTAACAATGCATAAAATTGCCATATAGATAGCGTTGATATTATTTTGAAACATAATACTATGAACTCTGTCTATCTGAACACTCCCTAATGTGAACACCCAGCTATTCTGAACCCATTTTGATGGTTCCGGCGAAACTCCAAAGACTTAACATAGACTGACATCTCTGTACTCTGAACACCCAGTAATATGAACGCTATTTTTAACCCAGTCCAATTATTACCTCTCTATATACTGAACATGTTCAAAATCGGTACTCGCGAATTCCTATAAATCAAATTGTATAACCTTCTCAATTTTATCACAATTGTTGAAGAACACTAAGAAGATGAAGAGAGGAAGAAGAAAGATTATTTTCGGGGATATTGATGCATTTCATAAAATCATTCAGCTGAGTATTATGAGGCTGAAGTTTCTGCCACTGAACTGCGCATTTCAAGATTCCAAACATTCAAGAACTTTAAGGTACGACTACCTACAAGCAATAATATTCGGTTGAGAATCACATAGAAACCTTTTTGTTTAAACAATGCAAAAATATATTTAAAAAAAAATTTCAGCGGTATTGTACCGATAACTGTACTGCAAAATTTTACAGTTGTTTGTTTCGTAAAACGTATCAAATTAAAAAGGAAAAAAAGAAAGAAGTTTAAGAGGTTACGTCCTACTGAGTTTGATCAGACATTGCACTAGACGCCAATCCAAAACTCAGCACCTCTATCTTAGTAAATGGTATAGTTCACTTGGCAAAGTACTGAACATAGTCCATTAACGCAATAGACTATGTATAAATGCATTAGTCTTCCTCCTATAATGAACATAGAGAGTCCATTGTATTCACAGAATGAATTTCTTTTTTACTCCTTAGTCCAAATTTGCAAATAAACGAAGGATAACTCTCACTGTAAAAAAAATTCTGAAAAGCCACTGGTAATTTACATGTAACGACGCGAAATTTCGAAGGTTTCACCAATTTCCTGTGAACATTAAGTATTTTTGCCAAAAAGTTTTCTGAATCACAGCAAGGTGCACGAATACAGACTTCTCACTGTTATATTTTTAGCTATCACTTTAGAGCGATTACTGCTTTTTCGGATTGACCAAGCTCCCAATAAGAACGGATAAGCTTCTGGATTCAGCAGCTTTGCAAGGATTGTAAGCAAGCGAGATGTTGCTTTTGGAGCTTTCTTGGCAAATCAGGAAGTCGGCAAGATACTGCATAAAACTTAATAAGTTTTCATTGAAGGTTCCAGGAACCTGACTGGCTTTAACCGGAGGAAGATTTAAGAATGATTTAGGCGGGTCCCGACTTTTAGCGGAAAACATTCTTGTTTTCTGCAAAATATGTTACTAGCAGAAATTGGGAACATAAGCTGCCCATTATTTTCCAGGAACGTTTCTGAATTGTTTTTACAGTGCTACTCCGTTTTAAAGTGTGTTGGTTTTTATACCTCTCATATTTAATTTTAATATTCAAGCTTATTTTCATGTAAAATTGACATAAAATCGGTCATTATGTAATCCACAACTCATTGTAGTCCCTCAAGGTAAGAGGTTGATGCTTAAAAAGTATCAATAAAAAATAAGTACTGAGTTTTTTCTTTTTTTTTCGTCTCACTATGATCCTCATTGGTGGCATTCATTGCTTTTGTCTCACTGCCGCTCAAAGAATAATTAATAACCATAATCAAAGGGGGTTTTTTTATGTTTGTTTTGCCGTGAATTCTAAATGACATACTTTTTCAACCTTGAAGTTGTTTCGTGGATTTTCACATTAAACACACAAAACTCAAATAATCACAAAGTGAACTGTAACACTTGAAAAAACTCTATTCACTTGGAGATCGGACATCTCTTGCTGACGCCCACACTCAAACACTACATAAGGCAAACTCCCATGCATATTAATGATGCATAAACACTTCACTTTATGATTAGCATTTGGTGGCGATCGCAGCTTCCTCTTTTTGACTTCATATTACACCATGGGCTTTAACAGAAGTGGTACTCATGGCATTTTTCTTCCTGACAATTTAAATAAATATTTTTAAATACCAATTGAGTTTTTTTTTTTTTTTGGCTCACCCCCCATCATCCTCACTTAAAAAATAATTAATAACAACTGTGTTCTTTTTGAATACTTTTGCCGATACTAACTCCAAAGTGCCACTCTTGTCTCTTTGATGCTCAAAAAATAATTAACTAAAACAGAAAGTTTTTTATTCTTCGCACCCCCCCCTCCCCCTTCAAGTAGCACTCATCTTTGAATTTCTTACCGACACTTAAAAAATTATTAGAAGCAACAACTGCGTTTCTTGACTTACTGCCATTCCCAAGCGATACTTTTGCCCTACTGACACTTTAAAAAAATAATAACAACTGCTGAGTTTTTTTATTTGATTCTTCCCCTCCCACGAGTAACACTCATAGTACTCATTTTTAAATGTCTTAATGGCACTTAAAAAATAACTAGAAACAACAACTTAGTTTCTTGGCTCACTGCCATTCCCAAGTGGCACTCTTGTTCTACTGACCCTTAAAAATTAAATCCTCATACATATATAAAAGCGAATTCACTGATCGAGTAACTCTCCTGACGCCACCAACAACGAAACTCGTGCCATAGCATGATAATTTGATATTTTCTTCGGTAATGTTTGACATGCAGGGAAATGATTTATTTTGACAAGGCTGAAATGGATCCGGTAACTTAACTGTTTTACTGGCAAGACTGTCATTTTAGGAGAATGAAGAAACGAAAAAGTGGTCAGCAATGAACGCTATCTACAGGAGTTTAGGGTTCACCCGCAGGAGTTAGGGTTAAAATTTCAACTATCAAATTATCACCAAACGGGCAATTGCGTCGTTCAAATGTAGCAGCAATTTTCACCCGTCATAATTTGGCGGGTGATTTTCTAGTTAATTAATAAACAACAACAGCTGAGTTTTTTATTCATCACTTTCCCCCGGGGAGAAAAATTAATAGCACTCACTTTTAAGTGTATTATTGACATTTAAAAGATAATTGATAGCAACAATGAAGTTTTTGACTCGTAACCGTCCCCTTCCATCCCAAATGTCACTCATAGTATCTGTCATACCTACACTGCATGCAAATCTTCAAACACTTTTTGGAACAAGAACACTTGTCCCCTTTTTTTAGAACATTCTGAACATGAAGCACACAATTCGGAACAGTTAACGTTTCTGAGAACGGTTCTTTGGTTCAGGACGCTTTTCAACACTTTTGGCAAAGGATTTGAGAGTACTTTTTGAAAACTGACACATGTCCGTCTATGTTAGAGCAATTTATAGTACACTTTTTGTAATATTTTTTGCAGCACTTCTGGAATACTCCATTGATCATAACAGCAGTTTTTGCTGATAGTTTACAGCAATCTAGCGCGGCAGCTGTCGACCGCCACGCGGCGATAGACGGTCTTCGACTAAGGAACGCCATTCCTTTTGACGATGATCGCGGCACCGTTCCGACCACGGTTCATCGCAATAACATTTCTAGAGTTATCATATTAAGAGATTTTAATGACTGGTTATTAGAGAAAGCTTTGATTTCACAAGTGTGCCCAGATGTGTTCTCAATCTATTCTCAAATGTGCCCCCAATTCTGTTCTCAAATCTACTCCCCAGTTTGTATATCCTGAACGGGACACATTCGGAACAAACTCGGAAATTATTTCAGTACCCTGTTCTTTTATCAGAGCTCATTCGGAACAGACTCGGAGCACGTTTCAGAACCCTGTTCTTTTAACAGAGCTCATTCGGACCACATTTTAGTGCACATTCGGAGCACATTTCAGAACCCTGTTACTTTAAATGACAGGTTGGCGAAACTGTCAATTACAAAACATAAACTTTTTGGTTCATCATCTTCTTGACTGATATGTATTGTTGATTGAATCCTTTAGAACTATTCGAAATTTTATAAACATAAAGTAAGATTTTCACGGATATTTTTCAGGCATAAACTTCTCGGATTATTTGCTAGCGATGATGAAGAACTGAAGTTGCTACGGCAGTTAATGGAAAATCCCGAGGTAAGTATTTCTGCAGCACAGCTGCATATTCATCGTTTCAGTAGCACAGCTGTATATTTATCTTTCAGCAGCACAGCCGCGTATTCACACAAAAATAAAAAACAAGAAAGTATACAGCAGCGATCCTTTTTGCACCAACCACCCACTTTTGTCTCTATGTTGTAGTGGAATTTTATTTCCACCCATCGACAAAAGCTGTCGTCGTCTTCAATAAGCTGTATCATCGTCTTGAATAGTTGCGGTGATAGGTTTTATCGTCCAGTTATAAACTTCATTAAAAAAATTCCTTTTTAACCGTTCAAGTCAAGCTTGTTGAGGCTGCAAATTGATGTCATTCAATCTCTTGAAAATGTCTGCCTAATAAAAGGCACCACTCCTTAGTGGTTTTAATATTGACACAAATTGGTCTCATTTTTACTTTCAAAAAATTGCATGATACAGCAGTGTAACGCTTTGAAACTGGTCATTGTTGACAGTCACCAAACGTCTGCACGCAAAAGCAGACTAAGAAAATCTTTACTGTTGGTAAAGCTATCGAAATATTGATTTGTTTATTGATTGAATTACTGTAGATAAACTAGTGATTTCCTTTAAATTAATGCTATGAAAAGCTTTCAAACAATACCTTTTTCCCGCATTTCCGTATTTTTAAAAAGTTAATCACATTTTAGAAAAAAAAAAAGTGCTTGAGTGTTGGACAAAACATTTACCGCCGACCATAAAAAATGAAATGCCTTCATTATGGCTAGCAGGAACCAAGTTTGGTCTAACCACTAGTCTATAATATAGTATAGACTATAAATACGAGTTGGGTCTAGCTTCTCTATGTCTCTCAAAACGATGTAGCAATTACTGCAGCAAAATGATTCAATGATGTACTGCATCCACCTTTTCATTGGTATTGCACAATCTGCAGACTCAGCTCGGGACAATGTACATTCGATGAAGGGAAGAGCGGAGGTGATTTTGCTGGCAACCTCCCCCCCCCCCCCTCCGCGCCTGAATCCTTGGTTTTAACGCAATTTGCCAATCCTAAAACTGTACCTTATAACAAGCCCCCCCCCCCCCAAAGGTAAATTCTGTTTGAACTATTAGTTTGATGTAAATGTTTTAATAAACAATTGCAGCCAGTAGTGTAACTAAAGGTGGCATGGGAACTGATTTCCTTCTAGACCAGCGATTCTCAACCGGTCGCATAGGAACAACCTTCACTTTGCTGCACACCATATAAAAATTTGGGAGATTGCTGATTGGTCAACACGTAGAAACGTCACCCATTTCATTTACAGCTTGTTTTGCATGCTCTTATTATTGCTTCTTTTTAAAAAATATCTTCCAGACATCATTCCAAAAGGAAAGGGGGATTAAAAACGTTCAAACGAAAAATTCGGATTTTCGGAAGAACGAAATTCATTCATATCGGTTGGAAGGGAGAAAAGCATTGCTGACGCATTTGCATCGGCTGGCCAATCAGGAGTCCCAAAACTATTACAAGATCCCTAGCTGAGTAAAGGTTGTGTACATGCGTACCGGTCCGTAAGATAGTATGACCGGTTCGGCTCAGATTTTGTTCGTTCACGCAAAAGAAATTCCATTGCAAAAAAAAAAAAAAAGAAAGAAAGAAAGAAAATTCCATCATAATAATCCTATACTACATCTTCAACGTGAATTTTGTGATTATTTTTTGTAGATTTTTATGATTTTTCAGGAATGCTTATTAAGTGTGTAATGATCCATGAGTAGACAGCTTTTTTTTCTTCTTTTAAGCAAAAACGAAAAAGAAAAAAAAAAAAGAAAGGGGAGGAAAAGAAAAGAAGAAGAAAAAAACCACTGCCGGTCCTGAAGCTTTTTTAAACAGCTCTTGCCGGTCCGCAGGTCAAAAAAGGTTCATAAACGCTGTAATTAGCCATTAATTAGGGTAGTGATTCAGTGTTTCCTTCAGGCATCCCCCTCCCCGGGATAAAAATTTTGATTGCACTTGTTTTATTATGTAAAGATTCAAATTTAAAAAAAAAATGAAATTATAGAAAATTCGGAACTTTATTATTCGAGGCTTAGATCATTTTGTTAATTATCTAAGATCTGAGGGGGGGAGAGGAGGACATCGGCCTCTGTAGGCTTCCATTTTGTCACTGTCGATGGAACGTCCCTCGGTCCCTCGCTGGCAAAAAACTGGGTGCTAAAAGCACATTTTTTTCCCCTAGAAAAATACGTGCAATTAATTAAAGAGAAAGATATGCTTCCCTCCTTTTATTACCCTCGTTCGTTTGTTGTTCGTTATTATTGTTGTTGCGATAAAGATGGGGTGGTTGGAACTATGTTATCTATTATCTATCTTGTTAACTCACACAGTACAATGGTGAGGTTCGTGTTCCTATCGTGTTCGTAATTATGGTACAGTCATAGAAAGAAAAAAAAAACGAAACACTCGATCGTATTCAAAGACTATTGACACTAGAGACACATGTAAGGTGTTATTGTTTCAGGAATAAAAAGTTCTACATAATTATGTTAAAAATTGTTGTTAAGGGGTCGTCTTCATATTAAAACGAGCATCAACTTCAAATTTTTCAATGAGAACCCCCATTTTTTATCACATATTTGTAATCAGCATCTTTTTTTAACTCTGTATACAAAGTTTTGTTTAATTCGATTCAGCCGTTACTTCAGAATCGAGTTTTGAAAAATTCCTCTCGTAATGTTAAAACGTATTTTGATATTTTTACTCATAACACAAAAACTAGATCAGGCACAGCAAATATTGTTTTTTTTAATCAAAATATGAATCGACCCAATAATAAAAACATCATTTACAACACCTAAAATGTAATTTTAGTTTTTTTTATGAATTATTTTAATATTTTTTGCAAAAAATATGATCTGAAACCATATTAAATTTTAACAGAAAAACAATTTAGAAGAGTTTTTATGAGGAAATTCAAAATTTGAGCTCAAAATATTTAGTAGTTCTCACGCTATGCTTAAAAATTCATTTTTTTCCCACTTTATGGGACCGTATACTTTTTTAAAACAGAAATTATGAAAGTTGGTTTCTACGTAAAAAAAAGAAGAAAAAAAGTTCAACAAAATAAGCAAACCAATTATAACGTGGTTTTTCTACATTAGAGTTAGGTCTATGAATTTTTTAAATGCATAAATTTATTCGCTGTCTCTGCAGAAGAACAACACAATATTGCAACCGTCAGTTTTTTGTGGATATCGTTCAAACGTCAATATGTAAATAATGCGAAACACTGCTTCATAATCTAATAAAAGAATATTTTTATAGAACTTTTAAAATTAAAAGCTACACTTAAAATACTTCTGTTTTTTTTTTTTTTTTTTTTTTTTTTTCTGCATTTAGCCATTGCCTTTTATAAAACAATTACTCGGAAAAAAAAATTAACATGCACAACTTTTTCACAGAAACACGCAATAAAACCTCATTGTCTTGCTATTCATGTTGCTATAGACAATGGCTCTTCCCGGTAATAATTTGCTAAAAGGAAAAAGTATTGCCTCGTCTAAATCGGAAAAAACACTCGAAAAATAGCGAACAGTGTGAAGTTTCGCCTTTAACAGTATCCAGATGTGTCAATAGGTAATATTTGCTCTTAGAGAAGTGTAATGGTTTTTAGGAAATATTACTATTATTATTATTATTATTATTATTAATTTTGTAAAGTGTTTGAATAATTTTCAGTGTGTTAAGACCTAGGAGAGGAAATGTCAGTCGCAGTAGTGGTCCGCTTGCTTTGAGCCATATTCTGCACAAAAGTAGTAGTTGTGGCTAATTACGAACTTTTTTTTTTTTTTTTCGACTTCGTCAAAAATTTAACAAAACATTTATTTCGGTGTTGGATTAAGTTGAATTTTTGTCTATTCTTAATAATAATTTAAATACTATTTTTCTATTTACTTTCTCGATCATTGTCCGTGCATTTCACATTAAAATCATTCTCGCAAGACAAAGATAAAATTTCAAATTATTTTCTTTTTTGAATAACATGGAAAACTATCGACAAAGAAACAAAGTTAAAATATACTATTGTTATCAACTACTATATGCTTATCTTATTATAAATGCATGTTTTTCAGAATCCAATATCTGAATATTCGGTTCCAACTTGATGACACTGGAGCTAATTCAACTTTCTGATCTTACTCTATAAGCAAACAACGAGCTACATGAACCAGCTTCGCGGACTGAATGCGGCCCGCGACTTCACCGCGAAATAATTGCGATTTGGGTATTCCATTCGATGGCTGCTGTCCTTTTCATAAAACACACAGCCCTAAACTAGGTACGCCCAGCCAATGAAACAGGTATCATGTCATTGAAGTTGAGAGTGCCTAAAAACTGGTGGATGAAGAAACTTTATCTCACCAGTGATATTCCGTAAACATACAGCACATAAATTTACTTTACCTACCAGTTTATTCGCACTCTCAGCTTCAATGAGGTGATTTCTGCATCCTGCACGCTCAGTTCCGAATCCAGTCTGCCAAATCCACAGCACGGACGAAATTTTATCATCTGAATAGAATATCCTGCGCGTCGGGTTTGCTGCGTGTAGTATTGCTCTAGGTGCGCCAGCCTAATGCACGATACTATAAATGTTCGTTTGCAAATATCTAGTGCGCAAAACAAAATCAAATAATGTTAAGCTTTGTTTGCAAGTGCGAAGTTACGAAATCGTAGAAATGACAAGACGTCTGATTTCGGTTCATCTTGGTTTAAGCTAAAATAACTTTTGTCTTTATTAATTACAGGTTGGACCATCTCGAATCTCGTTGCTAGAAACAACATTGGGAAATTACTTTTCTAAATTGATTTTAAGAGCCATTACATGTTTAACTAAAACCGCCGATTGTGTTATGTTTTTTTTTTTTTTTTTTTTTTTTTTTTTTTAAATAATACCACGCATTATGATATTTCGGATCAAATTTGGATTTGAAGCAAATTCTCTTTTTTTGATTACAAAAAAGCTGCTAGAACAATTACTGTGTTTGTCCACTGTGTTAATTCGAATAACCAAATTTTTCCAAAATAAAGTTCGAGTATGAACGGTTTGCTCATTAACGGGTATCTATATTCTCCTGTTTCTGTTTTGTTTTTAGGATTGATACTTCGTTCATTTTATGTATTTAGAGCAAATTTTCACGGAATAAATAAACCTTGCTTCGCTCGAGTCTTCAATCTATTTAATGCTGCGTTGTGCGGTGTATTTTTTATATTTTTGTGTTCGATGGCCCAAACTTCTGCCGATGTTCTGCAAAATTAAAAACGCACAATTTCATTTTACATCAAAAGACTTTCTATTCATTCCAAAAGAAACTTGTAACATAGGTGCAATACATTTATCAAACGTATTCATATCATGATTCTATGTATAAGGTTGGATATTTACATTTCTATGAGGCTAATTTGCTGAATGATTATATAAGCAATCCAATAGGTTCGAATTAGAAAAGGCAAAGAGTTCCATTACTTTTCATTCGCCATTATTCGATTTATTAAACAACGATCTATACGATGGACCAGCCAAATCCCATCCGTCTTTCTTAGGTTAATCCAGATAGACAAAAATCAGTAAATATTTTAACTTTAAAAAAAAAAGAAGTTTTCGGCCGTAAATCGCTTTTTGGCGCAACATTATCGGCGAAAAAAGTATCGAATTACGGAAAAAAAAAAGAGAACTTCCTATTTGAAAATCAAGAGTTGGTGCTCATTTTGCTTTGTATATGGTCCCTTTTCAAAGTTTTACCTACGTAGTTTTAAAGAAGACTTTAAACCAAGTCGGATAACACCTTTTTTTTCCTTTCTAGCATGTATAATGACCGAATAATTAAAAGTGTTTCGTTTTTTTTTTCTATGACTGTACCTCTCGTAGGAGATCAAAAGTTTCCTGGATTAGGAATCGTTGTATGGAGGGGGGGGGGGGGGGAAGGATAGTGGGTTGTGAGTTATCGTTGGCGGGCTGTAATGGAAATACCTATAATGCCTATGTTATGTTCGTTTCTCTTGTATATGACAAATGACATGGTGTCATCAACAAGCAACGAACAAATTTCGGCATCTTTTGCTACACCCCCCCCCCCCCCTCCTTTTATGTCATCTCACAGTTTTCAGGCCGACTAGATTTTAAACCAATTAGAAAATATTTGAAAATCTACGCAGATTTATTTCAAAATCATTCTGGAACTTGAAACCCTCTACTGCGTGAACTTGTTTAAGTCTCCCTACAGAAGTTTTTACTCGCGCTTAGCGATCATCTTTGAAATCAGAGTCAAAAACAAATTATTTTGAGGGAAGTTTTTGTTTTTTAATACTTCTTTTTAATTTTTTTAGTTTAAAAATTTATTTACAATGATCACTCGCGATAATATTGTACTGCTCGCTTTAAAAATTGTATAAAAGAATGAACTTCAATATTTTATTGACAAGGGTGTCCAGAAATCATTCTCCAAGTTTTCTTAGCTCGACACTTTTATCAAAACTAATTTCAATGAAGTTGTTTAAAAAACAATAAATTTCCATTCATAACATGTTTTTTTTAACAAAAATACCTATCTACTTAATAATAAGTAGTCCTTACATACGCCTCTCTGTACGATGCAATCGAAATTCTAAATTGAATAATGTAAGTTCCCATTTCATTACCCTCAAAACATTTTCTTAAATTTTAGGTAAAAGAAATAACTCCTTGAACTCTTTCTCGTGTGTGCTTATTTGAAAATTACTAACTTATGTTCAAATTTAGTATTGCCCATTTTTTCAATTCGAAAAATAAAAATATTTCAATTTTTAAAAATGCTTAATGTTTTTTTTAACTTCAGTTTTATTCATTTATTTAATTAGTTTTTTTTTTTTTTTTTGCACATATTACCAAACCGCCTTTTGCATATGTGCATATATAATCACTAATTTGGTCCCTTTTGACGTTTAATGCATATAAATGCAAAAAAACGCAATTTTTTTAAAATGCATATTGCTGCGTTTTTCACGAGATTTTTCTTCATTTCTTACTTTAGCACATAGTTTTTAGTGCTTAGTGAATATTTTAAGTATTTTTAGTGCGTATATATGCATACATTTTTTTTCATGATTTTTAGTGCACATATTCCGGGCTCTAATCATTTTCCTTGTCTTTTTTTAATGTGAAACTTAGTAAGAGTTATTGTTCATCATTATTTGCAATTTTTATTTTGTTGCATGTTATTTTCAATTAAGACAATTTAATGAAACAAAATTTGACTTCAGAAGGAGTAATTTAACGAATATTTATTTGTTTCTGTAAATGTGCTTAGTTTTAAATAATTTTTATTACACGATATCGTTGAGTGTTTTATAAATTTAAAAGTTTCTTATGCATTTGCAGTGTGACGGAGGACCGTCAATATGAAACTTGACAATATTTTTCTCGCTTGGAGTGATTTTGTGTACATTTTAATGGTTAAAAATGTTTTCAATATATATATATATATATATATATATATATATATATGGTGATTTTTTTTAAGGTTCCACTTTCAAAACGCTGTAAAAATAAAACCACTGGTCAGAATGACCTCAAATTTGAACGGAATATTATCGAAGAAGGGGGAAAACGTATAGCAGAAGAAAAATAAATAGTTGGAATTTTTAGCAATAGATGCCGCTGTAAGTTACAGGGGTGATTGTGTTCCGGTATTTTACCGAATTTCCGGTACTTTCGGACGTATTTCCGGTATTTTTATGTCCGAAAATACCGGAATTATGTTTTTTCTTTTTTTTTTGTTATGCTTTTATCTCCCTACCTCCACATTTTTTAAAAATTATATAATGCTCATCAAATATACCTGCAAGAGCCTTAAGATGGACACCTATCCCCTAAGATGGACAAATGTCAAGATAATTTGTATAACACCAGCTCAAAAGTAACTTTGTAATCCATTAAAAATTTAATCAAATGTACACACAATATTTTGACTCACAACTATTTAATATTATGGCAAAGGTGCACTTAAATAATAGGAGCCAAAGATTACCCCCCCCCCCACCCCGTTCTCGCTTTGAAACTTTCAGGTATTTTTTGATAAACTCACAATCACCCCTGGCTGTAAGTGTCAGAATATATAAATCAAAACACCTATCATGCGCACGACTCATTGAAGTTGTTATAAAAACGCCAAATACACGTTTTTTTTTCCTCATTTCGCATCTGAGAAGTTCACTATGACTGTGTCAATGAAAGATCTGGCCGTCCCGATCACCTGATCTTAACCCGTGTGACTTCTGGATATGGGGCTATCTGAAAGCTGCTGTGTTCAGTGCTCCGATTGCAAACTTTGCTGAGCTGAAGGCATGCATCGCGCAGCACATTCTAAACGTGAACCGGAAACACTTCAGTCAGTTTTGGAACATGCTGTTTCTCGATTTCAGCTTGTTACAGAAAACGGGGTACATCATACTGAACATCTTTTGCGCCAGTCTCACGAAAATTAAAGACCGATTTGAAATTTACTGATGCTTTTTATGCGATTTTCGGCCTCAGGACAATTAAAAATCGACTTTTCCCATCCGATGTGATATGACCTTGCCGTGTTGGATGGGTTTACTTAACTAACAGTATCACACCTGTACCCTCGTGCACGCTAAGTAGTACGGTGTTTTAACGTATAGTTTTCACCTTAGGTAATATTTTATGATTTATATGTCATTTGTTGTCAACCACTATTAAATTATGATGCTTACAGCGCCATCTGTTGCTAAAAATTTTAACACTATTTTTATATATATATATATATATATATATATATATATATATATATTGTATTTTCCAATAAAATTTTCTGTTTTTCATAATATTGCAGTACTGTCAGGCTTTTGATGTGTTACATGTTTATGGAAACGATATCATGAACCAGGAGTGTTTTTTAAAACGCATATTGTCCCGCGCGTAGACGCATACAGGGATTTATTTTAGGAGTGACGTGCAAGCCAAAATATAAAGGTAACTTTACAAATTGATTTTATAAAATTATTCAGAATTGGTAATTTTGAATTTATTTCTAGGGTGGGGGAGGGGGGTGCGTGTCCCACTACTTGAATACTTTCTTGACCCCCTCCGAACTCTTAAAGTGTCCCGCCCCCTTAAATACGCCCTTGCCCCCCCCCCCAAACTATCAAAGCCCTCCCCCCTCCGGAGCAAAAGGTCTGAAAGAAACACTGTAGTGATTTCAGCTATCAGACTTAATCTTCTTTTGAGCATCTTTTGTTATACCTTGAATACTTTTTTCAGGTGGATGTCTGGAATGAGCCTAACGAGCTGTATCAAAAAGTGAACGTCCGAGTTTCGCCGGCATTGGCGAGCAGCTTGGAGAACGAACTCAGATCGCAAGGCATAGATCTCTACGTAGTCACAGACAACCTCCAGAAGTAAGTGGAGGACATTTTTTTGTTTTTTGAAGTGAAACTTTTTATGTGTGGGCTTTGAAATTCTGATCCGTATACTTTTTGTAATAACGGAAGTGACGTTGTTGTTTTTTAATTATTGCCAAAAAAAATGAATAATAATAATAATTATAAAGTTAGTTTTGTTAATAAATTTAACAAATTTAATTCCAGGCTGAAATTGAGCAAGCATATAATTCAAGTCAAGTCACCAGGTTAAAGCGTAATCTACAATGCTTAAGTTCAACCTCGGAATTAGTTTCTTAACTTCAGTTAAGAAAATTTACTCAAATCACTAATCTTTTTCATTGTTTTTAGCAACAGTTAAAATGCGGAATTCGAGTATCGTTTGGTTTTTCCGTAGTTTGAAATCTTTTTTTTTTTTCATTAATGTATACAATTTTTTGTGAATACGCTTTGCAGTTTTTGTGCATTTTTATATCTCAAACGCAAATACACTTTTGAAAGTACAATTATCTATCTTTACCATACTTAAATAGCTGTAAGAAAGTGTCTAAAGGGATTTTACATTTGATAATTATTACTTCTAACGTGCATGAATGAACGCGCCTTTTGTTCGAATTATTAAAAAACATTGCCCTGTAAAGTTTCCAAAGCGTCACCGATTATTTCCATGGAACGTTTCAGGATTTTGCGGCTTTTCATCAATTTCCTTTGTCAAAAAGTTTCCTTAGTTGCACAAGTTGCACAAATGCAGACTTCTTACACTTGTGAAAAAAAATTTATCTACCAGTGTAAAGATATACTGAAGATATTTTTTAAGTTTAACGGCCCTGTCCGATAATAAAGACAAAATTCCCTGTAACAGCAAACAAGTCTTTGGGGTCAGCCACAAATGTTTCTTTGTGCCTCCTTGGTTAATCGAAAGGGCACCAAGCTGTCTCTGAAGGTTTCGGAGACGTGACTAGTTTTAACCGAGATGGTTTTTAAATTCTTCAGGAAGGTTACTGACTTGTAGTTAGGAAAGTGATCCTGCATTTTGTGAGATATATTATTGCCAGAAGTTGGGCGTATTAGCTGCCCATTATTTTTCAGTAACGTTTCGGAATTGATTTTACAGTCTGACTATTTTCTAGACGTAGAAGGCAGTACTGTGGGTTCAAGACATTTTTTTAAGATTATTATTTTAGGAATTGCCCGATTTTTCTTCAATGGCGTTTCTCATGTTTTAATTTTAAGACTTTTTTTTTTTTTTTTGCTGTTGAATTTGCTAAAATAGCATTCGCCATAGATTTCCGTTAATGAATCAGCTTTCCTTCGCCAATTTTCGGAACTGCCTCAGTTTTCCCGAACAGTTGTTACATTAACAAATTGCCCAAGCACAACAGTAACAACTTGCTCCATATGGCACCATTTGATGTCATATTCTGAGTAAATGGCATAACAAAGCTGTGAAGAACTGCTAAGTATTATATCACTTGCTTGAAGTGTGGGATTTTTTACGATGTACAGAATGCATTGAAATACTTCCGATGGTTTAATGACATGTACAATTCACCAGAAAAATCACTAACGAAGACGAAATCAACGTTTTGATGTACACCATCTTTGCTTAATTTTAAGAACTTCTTGCACCGGTGGCGAATCCACAAGATAGAAATCTGTCATCAAGCGTGAGAAAAGCTAGTCTCCCTCCCGTGGTTCATTTTATCTTTGAATGTTACAACTATACTGCAAAAACAATTCAGAAACGTTCCTGGAAAGTAATGCGCAGCTAATGTGCCCAATTTTCGCCAGTAACTCAACTTACGAAAAAACAGGAACATGTTCCGCTGAGAGTCAGTAATCTTCCTGAAATTTTCCTGGAAGCTTTCCAAATAATACAGAAATCTCCCCGGTTGAAGCCATCCTGTTTCTGGAGCCTTCAGAGGAAACTTAAGTATGTTTTAAGTAATAGCTTAGAGCCTTCCTGATTTATCTAGAACGCTCCTAAAGCATTACTATAATCATGGACAAAGGTAGGCCAGGATTGCACGTGTCTCATTTGCCTGCAATTCTTGCAAAGTTGGAAAATACAGAAGTATCCGCTCTTCTCAAGAGCTTAGTCAGTTTGGGTGGGTCGATTTCAAGCTGAAGCAAATATTTTTCACAACAGTGAGAAGTCTGAATTCGTGCAACTTGTAATAATTCAGGTAACTTTTTGACAAAAATACTTTAATTCTCACTGGAAATAGGTTAAAAAACTGAAATCCCGAAACGTTCCACAGAAATAATCAGCAACGCTTCGGAATTTTTTTACAGTGTAGCCCTGCTTTCCCTTATGTACGAAATAAGAATAGAAAAAATGAATTCTGCAGTTGTAAATTCGTTGTAAATTCGTGATGTCAAATAAAATCATTTTGCAGATGGATCGATGAAGAGAAAGAAGAAAACCCTCCAGACAGTGCCTTGGCTGGAAGGCAAGAGAACTTTCAACTGGACGTCTACCACACCTACGATGCTGTAAAACTATTCAACTTTTCTCTATGATTACTCCATGAAATTGATTTTTCACATTTCTATAATTCTGAAACAGTTTGTATATGTACAACTAAAGCGGTTTTTTTTTCATGTCCATGCATTTAGAACTTGACTACATCGACCTAACAACAGGACCTATCGTAGGTACTTCTCCCCATTGAACTCTCATTATATTTGAACCCCCCCCCCCTCACTCCCTTATGATACAACGTCACACTTCGCTTTTCCCCTCCCCTGCCTTTGTCACTAGTCAGGCCATACTACATAAGCAACATGTTATTTAAAAACAAGAAAGTCGCCGTCAAGGTATGACAAGTGAAACTTGCTTCTACTCTTCTACATTTGAACGAAGCATATGCCTGTTTGGAGATATTTTGGTTGTTGAAATTTTAATCTTAACCCCAGTGGATTAACCCTTAGCTCCAGGAGATAGCGTTCATGGTTGATCACTTTTTCGTTTCTTTACTCTCCTAAAATGCCAGTCTTGCCAAACGGATCTAGTTCAGCCTTGTCACAATAAAGATTTCCCCGACATGTCATACATTACCAAAAAATATTATCAAATTAACATGAAGTGGCGCGAGTTTCATTATTGATGACGTCAGGAGTTACTAGATCATTGGCTATTATATATATGAGGATATGCGTGATTTCACACTTCTTGTTACCCCTTTTCTCCCAGGAGCGGCTACAAGAGAAGATCGTTGTGGGTGATCACTCCTCTCTTGAGTAAGTCATCACCGACAGTTTTTCAACATTGAAGTTCAAAGAACGCAGTTTTATACGATTTTCACTAAAGTTGAAGAGAAAGTTGGACCTCTCCCCAGAAATGTTTCATAATTAAAGTCTGAAAATCAAACTTGAGGGTCATCTTTGACCTTAGGTGAAGAAATGGTACTCGGAAGTCCTTTCTGGGACTTTTTCGAAATTGGGGTTCCAAAAACGCTATTTTGAACTATTTTTAGTGATGTCAAGGAAGGAGAGGTTCAGCAGCCTTTCGCTGGACATTTTAAAAAATTGAAGTCTTGAAAACGATACTATGCCATCATCAGTAGTACAAGGGGAAGGGGTGAGGTTTGAGGATTTTCCTCTGGCAATTTTTTGAAAATGAAGTTACAAGAACTCAATTTTAGACGATGTTCAAGTTTGTTTGGGGAGAGAGGTTTGTGGGCTCTTCCTTGGAAGAGTTTTGCTTTGAAGTCCTCAAAACACAATCGTAAGCCAGCTGTGATGACTTTAGAGGAGGCTAATTGAGTTCACAATTCGCTACCGGCAGTTTTTCAAGATGAAAGTTCTAGAAACGTATATTTATTTATTTTTTATTTATTTATTTGTGTAGATCTTCGACGACGTTAGGAAGATAGGAGATTTTAGGGCCCTTCCCCAGAATTTTCTGATATTGAAATTCAAAACGACCTTCGATTTTATTAGGGGAGGGATAAAATTTGAAATCGAGTCCGAGACAGTTGTGATCAACTTGTGTAAACAAGGGTTTGTAATAAAACCAATCGCCCCACCCATGAAAATTTTCTGGATTTGTCCATGCTTGTTTCCCTTGTTACAAACTGTCAAAATTTTCCGGAACCCTCCCTCCCCCCATCAAAGCGGGACATCGTTTGTGGAGGGCTCCTTATTAAGAATTATAGATCATTTAACAGGACATACCTCTTTTTGTTTTATTTTAAGGCTTCCTTTTACAACTTTTCGGGTGCCAGAATAAAAAAATTGCTTTGTATTGGATTTATAAAAAATGGACAGCAATGTTCATAATTTAATATTACCAGAGCGATTAGATTTATCTGTTGAAAATTTGTGAATTGGTGTAGTATGATGCATGAGAGTAATGATGGATCCACAACCATTGTAACGGCGCAAATTACGTTTATTGCAACAGTCTCTTACAATCCAAGGCCGTGTTAAATAATTAAATTATGTTAAACCTATATCTAGCGCTAAAAGGATCTTTACGATTTTGTCGCTGTTGCAATAGCTGCAAATCCACCATAAACTTTCTTCTCGTTTCGCTTTTGCCTAACGGAAGCTGAAGACGTCATTTTTTTCTTCAATTACATAAATAATTTTATCACTCAAAACTGTACTGTTTATTAGACACAAATTTTTCCAACAATAATAGTGAGTTATTGATTTATATAATCAGTATTCATCTAAATGCAGTAACATTTTTGTTTTGCAATTCTTTTGTAACATTTACACATGCTTCGTTTTCAGATAAGTTCATATATTGACTCCATCGCCAGCAGATATTCTTCGATCGCTACAGTACAACACATTGGCACTTCGTTCGAAGGAAATTCCATAAAAGGTCTAAAGGTCAGTTGAAACAATTTGTCATTGAGTAGGAGTTTTTCTAAAATATCAAATGACTATGTATTTTCAGAAATTCAAGTTTTTTTTTGCACCATAAAAGTGTTTTATGCACAGCGTAAGAGATGGACTAGACGTAGAGCCGCTGTATAGGCGCCGTAACTCATTGTCCGAAAAACTGAAAGTGAGGCCGCCCTATGCCCACAATAATCTGGAGGCCCCCTGAAGATTCTATAGACAGAGCCTGATTACCGCAGGGACATGTGGGGCACAGGCCCCTCCTCTTAAATTTCAGGGGACCCAAAATCCCCTTAATTTGTCATTATAATTTAAAATAAATTAGGATTTCACTCAGAATCTAGAGTACAATGATATCATTGAGTTTTGCAAATGCCAAAACAAGAAAAAAATTTATTTGTTGATAAAAATTCCCGTTAAAAAAGTGATCTCTTTGCAAATCAGAAAACCTCTTCAAATTTAGTCTGTATTTACTATTAAAAGTTTATGACATAGATAATTTTGGTATTTACGGTTTACTGCAACGGACAAAGTTTAACCACATTTTATATATTTATAGTATATTACTATATCTTTTCTACTTTTTAAATGTATATATTATATTGCGATATGAGGTATCACCAAATTTAGTATGGTTGTGGATAAACGCAAGTATGGAAATATTTTATTGCTTCAACATATAAAACAAGTGGGAATGGGGGTGGGGGAGAGGGGCACGTAATGAATTTCGTGCCCGGTGTCTTCAAAAATCTTAGTCGGACCCTAGGGGAGCCCTGAAGTAGAAATGTGCCCCATGTTCATTGTCATGATGATCGGGCTCCGTCTACAGAGGAATGCAGTGGTTGATTTACAGGTTTGGGGCCCATTTAATTGCCTTTTTGAGATACTCTTTGTCTATCTCAGAATTATGTGATTTATCATGTGTATTTATGAATCCGTTCGCGGCCCCTTATAATTGTGATAGGTAAATTCGTTACCGGCAGAATCAATAAAAATTCTCCAAAATAATCAATAAAAGTTGATTGTAAAAAGGAAGTTTTTACAATCAACAAGTCATAATTTTTGATTATTATTTTAAAAAATACATGCATTTTTCATATAGTTGTAATGCTATATATAATTCTTTAAGTAATTTAAGGGCCCCTTAGGAAGATGGGGCCCCGGGCCCAGACCTAGCCGACCTGTGTGGTAATCAGGCCCTGCCTTAACTACATGCAAACAAAAGAAATGCGCCATTTGGCGGCGCAAATCACATGTTTGGCTTTGACAAGAACAAATTGGGGCCAAGCAGACGGCAAATGTGAATACTATTGGTTCAGTTTATTTTTTAGCATTCCAGAAAGAATCCCCGAAAGCGACATGATGTAAATCGTCCGGCAACCTGCTTGCTTACTTCTAGCGCTTCTACTCTTTTGCATGAATATTGTATAGGGGTTTGGAACCTTTTGTCCGTCGGATCTTATGTCCGTTGGACGTTATGTCCTCTGGACATTATGTCCGTTGGACGTTCTGTCCCTTGGACGTTTTGTCCCTCGGATGTTTTGGACCTGGACGTTTTGGATTTAGACGTTATGTCCGGCATTCGAAAGGGGAACAAAGTTTACATCACATTTGCAATGTTTTTATAGTTAACGCAGAACGCGATCACGTAGCGTAAGGGCACGTAGCGAACGAACCATCGATCGAAAAGTAGAAAAACCAATTGCATGTACGAATGAAATCTTTGTGAATTTATTTAAAATAAGGGAACTAAAAAACTTTTTCTTCTTTTTTTCTTCAACGAAATTTCTTCAACGAAATTTTAGCACATGTGAGTCTAGGGCAAGTTTTACATACATGCGTTCATAGTTTGTATTTGCGTTTTGCATTTTAGCAAACTTAAAGTTTCCGGACTGGAGCTATGGATTAATGGATTGGAACTACGTAAGAACTTCTGAAAGTATTAATTGATGTTCCAAAAGCTTTGCTCATTATCGCTACAAACCGGCTAAATTTAAGCTGCTGACATAACATTATTTTTAATTCCAGAGCATGGTCTTTTTTTAACTTAATTTTTTATTAGTAGCTTCCAATTTCTAGAACTTCAAATTGGACATTTCAGCATTAGCTAAAGGATAGGCCCGAGAACGTCTCTGGAATAATGGGTCGACTGTTCCAAACCTTCCATGAAGTTCTACCGTTGCCATTTTTCGGCTTTTAACTAAACACGATTGCCTAAATACCCATTTGTTAAAAATTGGACTCAAGGACTCACCGACTTGCAGCCTATGCGATTCTGGACTTTTAATGAACAGTTTACATTTGGACAAATGTATTGCACTTAAAGATTTTACTTGTACTGTCTGAAAGTATCGGAGAGTCAGAAGGCGAATAACTTAATTGTTAATATGCCTGGTATTTATATTTAAAAAAATAATAATAATTTCTGTAAATTCTTCTTTCAGCTGGGATCCACAGGAACCAACAAACCAGCTTTGTGGATTGATTCAGGTATCCACGCCAGAGAATGGGTCGCTCCGGCCACGTCAATCTATATCATAGAGCAACTGGTGAAAGGGTATGACACGGACCCCGAAGTGAAGGAACTGTTGGATGTGTACGACTGGTACATCTTCCCTGTTGTCAACCCTGATGGATACAAGTACACTTGGTCCTATGTAAGTAATTAAGCAACCTGTATTTTGTCTTGACACAAGAATTTTCTCCAGAATAGTAACTTTGCATTCACGTTTGGTACTTCGTGGTTCGGGGAAGTATGGAAGTGCTTCTAAAATTTTCAGGGGCTCACCTTTTTTGAAACTTTTTAATTCTTCATCACACGTTTGGTACTCACAGTGGTCTACCCGAGGGAGAGAGGGGGGGGGGGGGTTACACGACCGACGATATTGACAAACAAAAAAATATGTTTTGATACCTTTTAACCTTTCTTTGAGCTAGTGATGGACTTGGTGAACTTTTTAGTCCTTCCATTAAGTAAATCAATAGAAAAAAAATAATAAAACAGTATATCAGGCGACTAGAAGCGCATAGAACTTATCTACTACACCGTGAAAAATTTCTGAAACGTTACTGATTATTTCCGTGTAATGTTTCGGGATTTCCCAGATTTTTACCAATTTCTTGGGAAAATTAAGTGTATTTGTCAAAAGGTTTCCTGAATTATTACAAGTTGAACGAATGCATACTTTTCACTTGAAAAATATTTTAACTGCCGGTAAAAATATTAACTGATCGTGTTTATTATGTATATCGGCTTTAAATCGATTATGATTTGATTAAACTGACTAAGCTTTCAACGAGAGCGAAAAAGTCTGTGGATTTCGCAGGTTTGCAAGGATTGCAAGTAAGGTACGTTTCTGATACTGAGGCCAATGAAATAACGTGAGGTGTTCAGAGCCATTAGCGAGTGAAGTATTTGACGAAACATTCCCAAAATTCATAGGCGTACACAATAGATCATTTGGATTTCGATTTTTGAAATAAAAAAAAATAGCACCAAAAATTGCCACCCGGAGAAATTTTGGCGTGGAAAATGGGTAATCCTGTGAATATTGAAGGACTAAATGCTAAAAGGCAAAATATGCATCAAATTTATTCATAAAATGTGATTTTTACTAACAAATGAGGTTCAATATGACCAACATCGAGATTTTCCACACAACTTGGGGGGGGGGGGATTGATTTCTTTAACCTGTAACGTTATTCAAGTTTTCGAAGTTGAAGTATCTGGAACGTGTCGTAGATACACAACATCGATAAGAAATCCCTATGACCAAACGTCACAAGGTGAAAGATTGGGCGAATTTGGGAACTAAGTTCTAGATTTACCTTAAATAACATTTTACTCAACTTATCAACACTTGTTTTACGACATCGCAACCAGCTAATATTAACATATTTATGAATACTCGAAACAAGGTTGGATCCAAAGCTGTCTTGGAACCAAAATGTCGGATAAGTCGACCTATTTTTTTCAAGGAGTTCTACCTGATACTTACTTGCAATTCTGTCATAGCTTTGATCATGTTTACAATATTGCTTTTGGGATGGAGCTTTCTTGGTAAATCAGGAAGATGCCAAGCTTTTACATTATACCTGTCTAAGTTTACTCTGAGGATTCCGGAGATACGACTGGGGCTTTAAACGGGAAAATTTTCTGAATTCTGCCGAAAATATTCCAGAATATAGTTTTAGGAAGGTTCTGACTTTTAGCTGAAAACATTTCCTGTTTATTGCAACATATGTTGCTGGCAGAAATTGAGCATATTAGCTGCCCATTGTTTTCCAGGAACGTTTCTAAATTGTTTTTAGTGTAACTTCAACTGCTGTTCAGGCGGTGTTTACGGTTTCGGTTAGAATGATTGTGCTGTAAGACAGTTTCCATGCCACTGATTTGACGAGCAGAATTTTGTGCTATATTTGAATTTATGACAGTTCTTGCATGTATTTGATTTCCTTTCAGGAAACCCATCGTAAACTTAAGTTGGCAGTGGCGTATAAGTCAGCTTAATTTTCTTTACAACAAGTTACGGGTAGTTTTTAATAATAGTTGTTGCATTAATCTGCAGAGAAAAATTATTCATATCTTGGTCTTAAAGTTAAAATTTACGCAGTCTCGATTTTTTTTCCTTTTAAATATGTTTTATATTTCCTTCATTTACTTGAAACTATGTTAGAATGACTTACACCATTCTGATCGATGAAGGAGTAGGAACTACATACTATTTACCTATTGTGTTTCTAGAACCGGATGTGGAGGAAAAACAGAGCAATGCATCGACGGTTTGGATCCAATCCATTTTGCAGAGGAGCAGATCCTAATCGAAATTTTGACTCTTCTTTTGGAGGTATGATATTTACAATCCTCATGGTATATAATAGCCAATGATCGAGCAACGCTCCTGACGTCAGCAACAATGAAACTGGCGCAAGGCATTTGATAATATGTTTTGGTAATGTTTAACATGCAGGGAAAGACTTTAGTGTGACAAGGCTGAACTGAATATGGTTCCTAATTGTGTTTTACTTACTATTGTTTTACTGGTAAGACTGCCATTTCAGGGGAATGAAGAAACGAAAAAGTGGTCAACAATGAACGCTGTCTACTGGAGTTTAGGGTTCATCCACTGGAGTTAAGGTTAAAATTAAAACTATCAAAAGATCACCAAACAGACAATGACTTCGTTCAAATGTAGAAGCAACTTTCACCCGTCATACGTTGACGGGCGATTTTCCAGTATTTTAGTAAAAGTAATCTATCACCTAGAGCAGCGGTTCTCAACCTTCTTTGATCTGCGAACCGACAACAACTTTAGAAAAGAATTCTCGGACCGATGATTTTTCTCTTCATCTTTTCTTACCTATCTTCCTTTCTTTTCCTTTTTTTTTTTCTTTTTGCAAAAAAAAAAAAAAGCAATCCGATAAGTTTTGCCAATTTATACTTAAATGAGGAGTTCTTTTTGGCAGCCGCATATTTCTGTAGATTGTTTAACATAATTTAAATTTGTGTTAAGAGGTAAATAACATTCTTGTAAAGGAGACATAACTATTTTAGTGAAAAATAAGACCCACGTGTTTTTCAGTATTTTAATTTTTCAAAAAAAATTTAAAAAAAGTTTTTTTGTTACTGAGTTTTAAAATTTAATGATTCAAGTTCACCTTCTTAAATGCATATTTTACAAGATCGATATGTCTCTCTTTTCATACCAAAATTACAATGCTAGTGATAAGACAAAAATGAAAGAGAAAAAGTTATGGCAATTATGGGAAGAAGGCTTTGTACCTTAGAATAGTTTTAAAACATTATTTAAAACTTTTCCTGGGAAACTTTTCCTAATTAATATTTTTTTCCTGGATACAAATTATTGTAGAAATGTAAGTAATATCTTGTTGCTTACCATTCAAACAATCTATTACCACTTTAAAGTTAAAAGTATGTTATTTTGTAAGAGATATTATTTTTTACACCCTTGCAAGGTATCCATAGCTAACACCTCATATTTTACTTTAGAAGCAAAGTGTAGAACATTGGGATGCAGGACATTGTAAATTAGTACTAAATCTATATATATATAAATGAATGTTTGTATGTCATCCATGAACTCAAAAACTACCCGGCAGTTTTGGCTGAAACTTTCACCGTTTGTTATTTTTGGTACTGGGAATGTTTATAGACCAGTTCGAATCCGATCGATAGTTCCTTTTTTATTCCAATTTAAGTCACAATCCATTGGATAAATACGAATAAAATTATCGGATGCAGAAATTAATTCGCGTGAAAGATCTCATTAATAAGAAGTTAGCTGTTGCCATTTTTCTTGAGTTTGAACAAATAAATTCTTTCTTTATTGTTTTATGGCTTTTCATGCAACGGGGGGATTTAAAACTTTTTCTATTTGAGTATAGTCACGGCTTCACTTGATACCTGGACCGATTATTACGAAAATTGCTATATATATGTATTTTTCCACGGAGAAGGTGCATAATATGCTTAATGAAGCCACTCGCCACCAGGTGGCACTGCAGAGTAGCAACTTCTGCCCCGTTCAACCGATTGTCATGAAAATCAGTATAATGATGTTTTTTTTTTTTTTTTTTTTTTTTTTTTTTGTTGGCGTAGCAACGCGCGTCGGGTACAGCTAGTGAAAAATAAACGAAAGATAGCAAATGAATCGTATTCGATGAATCCAAAATACAAAGCACTAAAGAAAAAATAAAACAGGTTGGGCATGTCATGTGCGCAAAAATTCACTCGGAACTTTTGAGTGATTGTTTCTGACGCACTAAAGATCCTATTGCTAAGGGTAAAAGCAATAGACTTATTATTTTTACAGCATTTTTTTCTACTGGCATGGACAAATTGAAACTTATCTTCATACAATCCTGGTGTTAGGTTATGTTGCATATTTCTGAACGCCTCATTTATGAACATAACATTTCAATTCTACTACGCAGTGATGTTCTCATCAGTTTTTCTGAGGGTATACTCCCAGTAATCCACTACGCACAATTAGTGTATGTGATCATATACATAGTACGTCAAAAACTGAAAATTTATGAAGCTTGAGGGTATACGCTATGTGTCTAAAAAATGTTTGAGAGTATACGGCGTATACGGAGCATATCCTATGAGAGCACCACTGCTACTACATTTATATCTGAAGTGAATTAAGTCGAAATGGACTTGATTCACATGATAATAAATTCAGGGAGAAAGGATAGAGGTAGTAAACAAAGAGGATTGTGCTGTTTGGCTCCAACACTTGAAACCTTCATGAGTTAGTCGTTGGATTGGCGAGTCAGCTCATGAACATTTCGTTTATCTGACTGGCACTGTTTTCAACATCCCAGCGCCAAGCAGACAACTGTGTCGCCAAGTGTCACGTCGCTTTATTTACTTCTTCACTCAGTTCTACTCACAATTAATCCACCACTGCCTTTTCAGGTCCTGGAACAAGCAGCGACAGCTGTTCAGAGATCTTCCGAGGTGACTCTGCCTTTTCGGAAGCAGAGAGCAGGGCTGTCAGAGACGGAGTCCTCAGGCTGGGGAAGAGGCTGAAAGCATACTTTACCCTCCACTCCTACTCTCAACTGTGGATGACGCCTTACGGACACAGTCGCAAAAACCCCCCAGACTATGACGACCACGTGAGTTAATCATAAAACTGTAAAATATAGATGATTCATGGCGGCACTTAAATTCTTATAGGCCGTGACAATCTCTGAAATTCATGGCAACAAAGAGGACGCTGCAGGCAATCCCTGTTTTCCATTCTTACAATCAAAATATCCAACCCCTGTCCAGTCAAAATAAACAAACTTTGAAACGTTGCCATTGATTGGTGGATACACGGGATTGAGTTCGGCGTCTCTTGCGGTCAAAATGGGCAACATATGAAGTTTCGCATTTTTCGAGAATTTCCACGACAGATCATCTTAAGCTACTAGTTGCACCGGTTTAACTCAGGAAAGTCATAAATTCTCTAGACCCGTAAAGCGTAAGCAAATCAAGTGCGGCCATGGATGGTGCTAGAGCCTCCGTCGCTAAGGGGTCAAAACTGCTTGCTTTGGCCGCTGCATTAACGCAGTAATGCGGTGGTGGGTTCGACTCCCGCTCTCGCTTGGGATATAATTTCATTCTCAAACTTTCTTGTGTTGTTTACGGAGGCAAGGTGCTATTTATCATCTAACGTATGTTAAGGCTGGTTAGCTTCTAGTGTAGTTAAATTAGTTAACATAGGTGAAGCTATCCCAATCCCCTGTCAGTTTGCTAGGTAGCCAAGAAATCCGAAATCACGTGACAAAGACCTTTCGGCGACGATCAATCGGAAAAGAGCTGCTGGCTGCTGAAGTACATGCCACTTGCTCAGGTAGCTTTTAGATCTTGCTTTTAACACACAGATTGGATATTTAGGTCTTGACTTGCGTGATATCGACTCCGCTCATTTTCCCATTTCTAGTTCTTTTAAGTATGGTTGTCAATAGAAGTCCGGTAAGCCCTGTTGATCTATATAAGCATTTGGAGTTACTGTCTATGCGATAAGTTGTAGTTTTCTCAATAAACTGAATGACAAGTAATGAAGAAATTTCGCTTTCGGAAATAAGTCAATGAGTGGATTTACAAGGATGCGTTTATGAGCGAAATATTATTCTTTTTGGCCAGTTCAACTGACTTCAAGTAACTATATTATTAAATAACTTGCCTATAATTTGAGAAAGCTCCCTCCTTCAAAGCATTAGTCCTATTTTTGTATACATGTATAAGCCCTAAATTATAGTCTTCATCTGCGATTCATTATGGGTACAAACGCACTCTAGCTTGGATAAATTAAAATAAACTAATTTAGGATTATTCATAATTCTTTTCAGGTTGCACTTTGGTAAAAAAAAATAAATAAAATCGTACAGCTAAAGAGAGAGCATTTAAAAGAATACAGAAACAGTTCAAATGTTTTACATCCCTAACACTTGTTCTACATGTGAACCTTGTTTATTTATACTACTTATATCAAAGCGTTCGATAGTCCTGTTCCTGGAATCCTCTATTCAACATGGTACTATAAGTATTACTGGCAGCACTTGTTGTTCTTGTGTTTTTTTTTTTTTTTTCGTAGATTGTGGATGCATGTAAAAGATCAAGTTTCCTTACCCCCTGCCCTCTCGTTCCCGTGAATATGCCGGGCTGGGGTTTCGATCTTCATTTCTCGAGCCCGTGATATTGCCGTTCTGGAGTGTGCAATATTAACGCGAAGAAACGATTAAAATCAATTCATTTCTTTTGCCCGGATTACGTTTTATTGCTCTTTTTACACACTAGATGGCAGCACCAATCAATTTTAAACGTAATTGCGGTTTTTAAATGTAATTGCAGAGATGTAGGAAGGAATTTTGGTACTACTGTCTACATTGTGATGTTGGCTTATGTATCTCATGCTTTGAAATTTACCACACAAGAAAAAATTTACTTATCTTTACTTATATTACACAAAATATTAATAAAATTCTTTTTTAATGTTAGAAGGCATATTTCTTACATTTTCGCTGCTTGCTTGGGTTTGCTTGTTGACTTTTCATAAAATTTTAAACTTTTTTAAATTTTCAATCTAAAAATATTGAAAATGAAAATTTGAATGCACATGTTGTTCATACACTTATTCTTACATAATTTTCTTAAATAAAAAAATAGACACTTTTATGACCGTTTTCTAGAAAATTATTCGATCGTTAAGGGGTTACCTTGCCACTTCGTTTAACCGAACGGCGTAAAAAGGTAACACATACTGTCCATAAGAGCAAACGTACACGCTGCCCTAAAATAACTGTCTGTTTTCATGAATTGATAGCAGGAAAACGGTTCAGGTAAAAAAAGATTAAAATAAAATCTTGCTGAAGATTCTCGTGACAAGGCCCAAAGCGGAGGCGCTGACTTAGATAGAAAAAAAAAAGTTTTTATTTACATTAGGGTCTTTTTTAGCATTCATAACTCTCCGTTGTTATAATTGTTTATATTTAACCAAACAAATTCAGGCTAACACTTGCTTTTAATATAAAAATCATCAAAAAACTTAACCGTTTCAAAAACCTGCTTTGCCCTTGTGGCAGGACCAAAAGGGGTAGTCAATTAATTAAAATGTAGTCAAATTAAACCAACTTGGACAGTAAGCTCACAGCTTTGATAGACGATGCTATCCAAATCAGGGAATCCATGTCCAATTGCTAGGAAGCTAAGTTTTAATGCAGTTCTTTCAGACTCAGTTACCATCAGCCCAAAGCGGGGAGGCCCTCGCATTTGTGTCAGACTTGGTGATATGTAATCGGAATTTCACGAAGACAGAGTTGTTTTCTTTTGTATTTACTGACCACTTACATAATAAACTGAACTGCTAAGTCTAGCTAATTTGCGGAAATAAAGACCTACCCGCTTTACCCATATCCACTTCGCCCAGGGACATTTATTCATTTCACCCAACTATAACTTCAGATTTAAAGCGCGAAATGCAAAAACACTGCTTAAATAATATTCATAAATGTCACAAGATTAATACTTAAAATTAACAGGGATATATCATGAAGCATTATAGAATAATCAGAATCTCAAAAAGTCAAAAAAATTTAATGGAAACATCAGAAAGCATTGTTAGTGTCTTACTTTAAAAACGGGTATGGAATGAAATTGTGGTTAGTAACCGTAATTACTCAAAACGTGAAAATTATTTAAGTTCCTCAGATTTAGACTTGTGTTAAAGGGGTGCGAATGCGAAGGCCTTCCCACTTTAGGGTTACTTCCCCTAAATATTCCCTCCCAGTGTTCCTGATCTTCAGTCGAAAATAATCCAATAGATGGCGCTGCAGGTAGTGAATTCTTAAATCTGTTTTTTGAAATTTTTAATGAATAAAATTACAAGACAATATCTTTTAAGTGTCCACCAGCAGCTCAATCGCATGTCGTAGTAGGAGGATAAAATTACAGACATTTTCTGGTAAGTTTCCGATGGAATGGCTGCACATTCACAACTGATTAATTCTTGAAATTTCTCAAGTGTTCTGCGATTTTGCCGGTAAATGCATCCCCGGTAAACATTTAAACTAAAACCAGAAAATATGTGTGGAAAAAAGTGTGACCCGTTACATGAAGTCATGAAGTTGCCTCAAGAATTTCTTTTAATCTTGTGCGTTTTCCCGATATAATTTTTTAAAAACCGCTTACTCAACCGACATGTGACATGTTATTACAATCGATGCTCGAAATATGAAAATACAGTAAACTCTCGTTAGTACGCCGTTGACGGGGATTCTGAAAAACGTCGTATTAAGCGGGACGACGTTATAAGCAGAACTCTTTAAAATGCCGTTTTGGAAGATAACAGGAAAAAAAAAACATACCTTACAAAAATCTGATGACTCGTTTTTAATCGCTGAAATAAAAATAACAGTCTAAAAGCAAAAGAAACGCGTATGCATTTTAACCTCTACAACTTTATTACATCTTAGTTACATCTATGCTATTATTTTTTTGTAAGAAAATTCTCCATAAGGAGTTGCTTTCCTCCATCATAAGAAGTTGGTTTCCTAAAATTTCTTATTATAAAACTTTCAATCCTATTAAGTTCTCTCAGCATCGCTTCCGAGTTTTCGGTAGAAGAGAGCGCCTGCCGCAAAACGCTTACGGAATCGCAGGCGCTAATAAAAGAGGGAAGTTGGGGAGGTTCATCTTCTTCCTCTTCCTCATTATCAACCTCGAATTCTCCATCTTTAAATGAGAAAGTAAAATAAATACTAAACTGAAGTAAGGGTGAACTTTAAAAAGGAAAAAATTTAATAAGTTAACTTACTTACCTTTCGCCATGTCAATCATATCCTGAATTTCTAGAGTTTCCGTGATAGGCAAATCATCATCAACTGAACAATATCCAGGATACTGTTCCTCAAATTCGATGTCCAGAAAATCCGCAACATTCAGGTCATTTTCATTAGATTTGCTCTCAAAATGCGCTTTTCGAAAGCAATTTCTTATCACATCTGGCGCGATCTCATCCCACGCAGCCGAAACATAATGGATAGCATCCAACACATTTATTTTACAGGAAGAGTCCTCTCCTGATTCAATTTCACGTAAGTAACGCTGTACCAGCTTTTTACGGTATTTCTGCTTCAAAACTTTAATGACTCCTTGATCTAATGGCTGAAGCTTGCTGGTAGAGTTGGGGGGGAAATACTCGAGCTTGATGTTTTTGAGGGGGATTCCTTTGGGATGAGCGGGACAGTTGTCCACAAACAGAAGGACTTTCCTCTTTCCTTTACCGAATTTTCGGTCCAACTGTTGCACCCATTCAGTAAACAAACACCCAGTCATCCAGGCTCTATTCTGTGCTTTGTAGTTGCACGGGAAAGTTCGCACATTTTTAAAACACCGTGGTGACTTAGATTTTCCAATCACCATCAGCTTCAACTTGTCAGATCCAGTCCAATTAGAACATGCTAATACAGTCAGTCTGTCTTTACTTAGCTTACCTCCGTGGCACTTTTCATCTTTTAAAACTAAGGATTTGTCTGGCATTAATTTAAAAAATAATCCAAATTCATCAGCGTTATATACGTCCTCAGGTGCATAGTCTTTTAGTAGATTAGGGAGGAGATTTTCTATCCAGGGAGCAATGCTGTCGTCGTCTACGGCTTCGGCTTCACCACTAATTTGACGATATTTAATGCCATATCTTTTTCGAAACCGATCCAGCCAACCAGCTGATCCAGAGAAATCATTTATGCCCAAGCCTTTGGCTATTTCGTTGGCTTTTTCCGTCATAATGGGTTCATTGATCGGCAAGTTATTTCCTCGAGCTTGCTGGAACCATTGGTACAGCACTTCTTCTAAATCCTCATTTTTGCCTTTACGTACCCTCCGTCTTTTACTGATGCCTGAAAAGGCGCTGGATTCAATTTCTTCCCGTTTTTTTAATAAAGTTTTTAATGTAGATACAGGTATTCCTATTTCATTTGCAAATTGCTGCTTATTCGTAACTCCTTTTTTCTCATCATACTGCTGTATAATTTTTAATTTCTCATCGAAACTAAGAGCTTTTCTTTTAGCCATTTCTTAACGTGTGAACAAGTAACCGAATGGACCCTCACAGCACGTAGCGTAGATGGCGTAGTTATCGCTCTCTTGGCACCAATAAAAGCACCGCTCTTTTGGCGAATTCAAATTTCCTTACAACCCTTTGGAACCAGAATGGCTGATGCGCCAGCCTGTTTCCTGTCATGGAGCTAGAATCGAGGGGAGATGACGCGGCGGCGAAGATCAAACGAATCCGGGTTGCCTTTTCCTGCCATTCCTCGCTCTTTCGTATCGGCACAGGCAAATGGGGCGCGCAATGCTTTTCTACGAGAATTTGTCAAACTTTCCCAGCTTGTATTTTTTCTGAATTTCTTTTAATCTTTCAACTGATGTGAAAAATTATTTAACCATACTACTAGAAGGCCTCATTTAAAAATGGTCAACATTGGAGGCGATTTAAGATAAAATTGAGTATTTTCGCAGAGCATACTTACTTGATCTGATTTTTTGACTTTTTACAAGGTGGACCTTTTCCTTAGGTGAGGGGGAGGGGGTGAGAAATTCTTGGAATTCCGAGATAACGAATGCGAACAGGGACAAAGAGGCGTACTTCACGGGTCGGAATAAAGTAGTCGAACTGGTTGCCTTCCGGTAACAGAACTCATGTTTTAACGCGAAGATACAAAAGTTTACTAGCGACGCAATATACGGACGCAATATAAGGGATTTTTCCTGTGGGGACTCTAGAAAAACGTCGAAATAAGCGGGAAGTCGTTATAAGCGGGGGCGCTATAAGCGGATAGATTTTAATATTAAAAGCATATTGGTCCCAGGGACCGGAAAAAAACGTCGATATATGCGGGAAGTCGTTCTAAGCGGGGGCGTACTAACGAGAGTTTACTGTATTGTAATGTAATTTCACTAACTTTTCTTTGGTTTACGTGTCAACTATCTGCTGCGCCATCGACTTGAAATTTTTTGTGTTAACTGTGGGAAACTAAAACTAGACCCTCTCAGATAAATTTTCTGCAAGAGCTTCTTTTATTTATTTATTTATTTATTTTTTTTTTATTTGACCATTTTTCCATTACAAACTTTTTAAAAATGTCAGTCCATTTCAAGACACCCTGTATCATGTTGAGTAGTGTGTAGTAGGGACTGGACTACCTATTTATGTATGCCGAGTGACTGAGGTTTCGCACATTGCTCGTAGAACAAATGTAAGATATATATGTAAATAAAATTTGAACTGTTTTTGTATTCTTTCAAATGTTCGTTTTTGCTGTATGGGTCTTAGTTTTTTTTTCTTAACATTGCATCGAGGTCCCAAAGGGAATCATGAATAATCTACTTAAACTATGTGTCGCTGTAAAGTTTTGAACGTAATTGCTTTAAATTTATTGATTCTTTTTCCTTTGCTTTTCATTTTTTAAATTTTATATTTGGGGGGAGTTTTGTTGTAATTCACTCCTACATCTACATAGTTTTCCTGCTTATGATGCTTGCCTAGAAAAAATGTGTTTATTGTTAAAAGTTTCTTATAAAATCCCCAAAAGTTAAAAATTACTAAAACATAGTGCCTGAAGGTTTGAAGGATTGATGTTGGTATGCTCTGCACTTTGCATAATCCCCCTCGCTTCGAATAACATCACATCTTTCATGATCACCGAAACCTGACTACTTGAAAAAATCTGATTTTCAGATCTTCACTACTTAATGCTTTTAAATCCACATTTGTCTGTACTGATTTCTATATCTGCACGACTTATGCGTGTAATTGAGTGACCAAAAATATCCATCTCCCCCTCCTCTATGCATTCTTGGTAAAACTTAGCTTGATTTGTTTCAGTTAATCTGTTTGCACCTATTTGCTCGCATAGGTGTGCAATCTATTTGCAGTACTAAGCGATCCCTTTTTAACTTTTACTTTCATTTTTATACAGTGTTATCTAGCAATAGTTTAAATGTACGGGGGTGTTGTTGATCATTCTAAAGCTATTGGATTCACTAGTATTGTTTTTTTTTACTTACATTGCGGATTATCTGCGAATTCGGTTATACGCGGTTACCGTGCCACCCTATTCCGCGGATAATAGGGTGGGATAATTTTTGGAGCGATATGGCTTCCCTTTTTTGATGCTGGGATTTATTTCTTTTGGGAATGGATGGTCCAACTATTTATTCTTTTAAAAAATTAAAAGAAATCTGCGAATAATCGGGAGTTTTCCCATTTTTGAAGTGCTATGGCTTCTTTTTTTTTGATGATGGGATTTATTTCTTTTGAAAATGGTTGATCTAACTATTCATTCTTTTAAAAAATTTCGAACCCAAATTATTCGAGAGACTGTTGTGAAAAATAACAACTCGTTTCAAACTCGCTGTTGGTACCCACGAAAATAGCATTGTCTTTTTTTCTAGACGAATTTCTTATTACAAGTGAAAAAAATATAAATATGCATTTAGAAATCAACTGATGCGCATATCAGGTTTCTTTTCTCATGACATAATGCTCAAACATTTGTGTAATTTATTTTTATGTTCATTAGTAAAATTCTTTATTTTTTTATTTGCAGATGAAAGTGTTGCAAGCGGCTTCAAGTGCAATAAGCAATGTGCACGGACAATACTACAGATACGGAACTATTTCAAACACAATATGTGAGTAATGTTAACTGATTTTTCTTTAGAAAAATCATTTTCAAACTTTTAATTATAAATAATCCTTGCATTTAAGCGAATATTGAAGCAAACATGCCTAATGTTTGATCATGATCAATGGGGTCGTTTCCAAAATTTTAAAAGTTTTTTTTTTTTTTTGAAAGAGCATGCTTAAAAACATAGGATTTGACCATTTTTTAAATAATTTATTTAAGTTTAATACTTTTAAAAAAATTACTGAAATCGGTGAGCTTTCATTGTTTACGCTTCTGTCGTGTGACATCACAAATGATGAAATGCCATTCAATGTTGCCATCCACAGAGCAAAATATTTAATTCGCATCTTTACTCACGTCTATTGGCAACGATATGGTTGATAGTCAACCAACGCTCGAACATGTTGGAACATAGGAGACAATAAACAGATAGTCAAATTGTCCGTTCTATATTTTAATACATAATTCAATCTCAGACAAGTGACTGATACTATTGATACATCTAAGAGGAATTCCAGAAGAAAAACTTACCCCCCGTGGCTAGCCAGCTCCAGTCCACCACTTTCTTGTCTACCGGTCGCACCCCCCTCTGTCCTCTCCTCTCTTCCACCCTCCTGGGCTCGGGGTTACTCAAAGGAGGTGAGGAGGGTTCCGAGCTGTCTCCTCTTTGGCTCATAGCAAGCGTAGAGCGCAATATTTAATTCGCTTCTTGATTATCATAATGTGAAAACGTGGTAGAAAGATGCGCCACACACACACACAAATTGCATCATTTGTGACGTCATAAAAACCACGCCTTGTTTTCAAATCGTACATTTAAAAAAATTAATTAAAAAATAACTCTTGGGAAAATGAAAGTATATTCGGGGTCTATGTTATTTTTTTTACTCATTCTATCAATTTCAGTGACTAAAAACAGTACTTTTGACAGAAGGAAACAACCTCATTGTTTTCCCAAGCTTCCTGCGCCGCAAAAAAAAAAAAAAAAAAAAAAAATGTTACCAGTACTTAACGTTTTGAAGTTAACTGAATTTCTGACCATCACAGAGTGGTGGGGAGAGGTTCAACGGAAAGATCTGAATAGGAAGTTTTTTTACATCGTGTTTTCAGTTGTCATCATGCTTCGGTCGAGACAGCATCACGCTTTTACTGTGAAGGCGTATTTTTCTAACAACCGCCCGATCGGAATGGGGGCTGCACGCTCGCCTGATCTAGCCCCCCCCCCCCTGTAACGATTTCCTGGGGGGTTATCTGAAATCGCTGGTTTATAACGATCGTCCACGAACCCTGCAGGGCCTGAAGAACCACATCAGAGTCAAAACTGTCAATGTACCGGTCGATATGCTCCAAAGATTTGACCAAAACTTCCGAGTTTTGACTGAATCAGTGTACTGACAATAGAGGACAATACTTATAAGGCATTGTTTTCAAAAAGTGTAAAAAAAAAAAGTTGTAAAGTATAATCTCCCATTATGTGTAACAGGAAAAAGATAATAATAAAGAATTGCTCTATAAGTATGTCAAATTCTTTATTTCATTTTCATAAAAGGAAGTTCCCGCCCTGTATGTTGTAAAGTGTGCTTACTCTCCTCAGGACCAAAACAGTCAAAATCTTGGCGCTTCTATTTTCAGATCCTGCTGCCGGTTCATCTGTGGATTGGGCGTATGAAGTGGCCAAAGTGAAATACAGTTTCGCAGTAGAACTGAGAGACACGGGCAGGCAAGGTTTCTTGCTTTCGAACACCTTCATCATTCCAACTGCCGAAGAGAACTTTGCTGGGATTAAAGCTATTGCAAACGTCATAAAGAACGAAGTGTGAGAACTTGCTGTGTATGCTTCTTTCGCTGTGTGTGTAGTTTATTTATTTGCGTGACATGAAAAATGGAATAAAACATTCTTGACAGTTGAGGGTGCGTGTATTGGTTTTGTTTCGATGGTATATTGCAAGGGTTCTCAAACTACAACAACCTGGGGAGCCATAGAAAGAGGTGAGATGTGTCCATGTTATTGTGGCGTATAGATGTGAACGTAGTGAGAGTGACGTCTCTGTGGTGAGTTCTAATCCACGGACCTTTGTGTTGCTAACTCAGTGCCTTTACCGCTGTGCCAAAAGGTCCTTAAGGCTCGGTAGCAAAGTTGGGTTGTGTACTGACGCACACGCACGCCACAGTATCAGTATACGTTAGAGCCTCGTTAATCCAGACTAACAGGGGTTCAAGGACTCCTGAATGAATAACTTTACGGATTAAATAAAATAACCTATAAATTGAATCATGGTACATAAATAAGCAAACGAACACAGTAAAAATTGTATTTTCAATTCAAGAGAATGAAACATAGAACTGCATAAGAGAAAGTTACAGAAATGCAAACCATGGCCCAGAAAATTGCATTTCTGATTTAATCCGCCTTTATTTTATCCGCCCTAGAAAATCGCCCATCAAGGTATGACGGGTGAAAGTTGCTTCTACTTTGAACGAAGCAATTGCGTGTTTATAGATATTTTGAAGGTCGAAATTTTAACCATAACTCCAGGGGATTAATCCTAAACTCCAGTAGATAGCGTTCATTGTTGACCACTTTTTCGTTTCTTCATTCCCCTGAAATGACAGAGTCTCACCAGTAAAACAGTTATACCGGATCCAGTTCAGCCTCGTCAAAATAACACGGGGCTGGAACCCGGGCATGCAGCCTGAGAGCGCGAAGCGCTACCACTGAGTCACTGAGCTTCATTTAAATATACATACTATGCATATAATTTGCATATAAATTGAATAAGCAACGAATGAACAAATTAAAAAATTAAATAATAATTGAAATACTACATTAAAGGTTATTTAAATTTAACGTTGCGGGAAATTGCTTTCATTTACAACAAAGTGACTTTATTTTCAACAGTGAATTCTATCTTTAGATCTGGCCTTGACATAGGAAATCCTTTTGGTACATTTTAAAAGGATTTCTATCTGCATTGTTTTGAGGTAAAATTATTTTAGCATTTACAATTGAACCACTTAGAAGCAGAGGGGTACAATTGAAGGGCTCGGGGCAAGAACGTGATAAGCCACAATTTTGAAAAAAATAGCTTTCTGGTCTACATGCTGCTTTGATATTGTCTGGCATGTATTATTTTATGTAAATTCCGATACATGGCACCACTAAACATCAAATAATAATATGGCGCCGAAAAACCGTGAGCTGTTTTTGATGAAGAATATGAAAAACCATTTGCTAAGACGGCGGAATTGGGAAGGGCATGTCATGTACTTGGAAAAACTAGTTGAATTTAAAAAATTTACCTAACAGTTACAGTGATGATTCTTCTTTAGATTTAGAATGTAAGAGTTGAAGATAAAGAATATCAACCTTCAAATCTTGATTCATCATCATTAGAACAGGTAAGTTCATAAAATAATATTTAGTGGCTAGTCATACTAGGGTAGATCGACCAGTAAATGAACAGTTAAGCACAATTTCATTTTTAAAAAATCCTAGTAATTTTAAATTCTATACTATACAGATCGTGATAGTTAAAACATTTTAATTGATCTATGTAAATATCTCTAAAAAATCGCGGGAACTTAAATGGTACCGCTTCCGACTTTTTTTAGGTGTTTAAAGAAAAAATGGCACAACGACCCAGTGAATGAACACCTCCAACCAGTAAATGAAACAAATTGGTCCAGTGAATGAACATGGTAAATTTTGATTCAAAAAGAAACTAAGTTTCTTTGAGATCTATCTATCTATCTATATAACTATCTATATCTATATATCTATCTATCTATCTATCTATATATATATATATATATATATATATATATATATATATATATATATATATATATATATATATATATATATATATATATATATATATATATATATTTATACATATATATATATACTTATCTATCTATCTGTCTATCTACCTAACTATATGTCTGTTTGTATTTATCTGTCTATACATCTAAATATCTACCAATCTATTATCCTAATCAATCTATTTATATATTTATCTACCTATCTATCTACCTGTCTATATATCTACCTACTATCTATTAACCTATCTATTTATCTATCAATAAATCTATCGATCTATCTATCTACCTACCTATTCTATCTCTATAATTATCTACCTATATATTTATTTACCTCTTATTTTTAATATATATATCTCTATATCTTCCTCTATCTATTTATCTATCTATCTATATACAAACATACATACATACATACATATCTACCTATCTATTCTCTCTCTTTGCATATATATTTCTATTTCTCTATCTCTCTATCTACTTGTCTATCTATCAAGAGAGATAAAGATATCGAAAGATAGATGTAGGTAGGTAGGTTAATATAGAGGTAGAGATATAGATAGATAAAAGATAAAACTCAATAAAAAGTGCATTGTTTGCAAAGACAAAAATAAAGAAATTATAAAATATATTATGAAATAAATAAATAAGCACATAAAACTATCTGCATTATAAAAAAGTACAAAAATGAAAATATCTAAAAGAAACTTCAAATGTTTTTTTAAATCAAAAGAAATTTTGCCATTGTTCATTCACTGGGTTTTCGCACTTTTTCGTACCCAGTGACTGAACACCCCTTTACCTGAAAATCTACGCATTCTGCATTGACTGAAACAATTTAAATCCATAGCCTAAATATGTATCCTTAATTTTTCTTTCGTAGAGTTAAAAAATAAAATTTATTGATAAAAATAATATGTATCAAAATAATTGCTAGCACGAAACCAGCCTTATTATTTTTAAAGAGAGAAAGAACGATTCACGGCAGTACAAATTTCAAATTTTTTCCAGGAAAAAAATATGTATCCAAAGTAACCAATCAGGTGTCAGATAGCTTAGAATATCAATAAAAAACGCTTTTGTAATGAATTTATTCAGAAAAATTTTTTTGGAAGCTTATTTTTTTTTAAAAAAATGACGCGCTGTTCAATCACTGGATGGTGTTCACTCACTGGTCGGTCTACCCTATATTGCTGCAGAAGTTTCAGATAATTTTTGGCAGCAAAATAAAGCATATTAAATTCTTTATTTATTTAATTTATTTATTTTCAAATGAGCAGTAAACACTGTTTTTTGAGTTTTTAAATGGAAATTCTTCCTGCTGAAAGTTTATTTAATTATATCATAAAGAAATTTACATAATTGGTGGCAGGAGCCAATACTGTTGTAACTTAATAGGTTGATAGTGCGGCATGTCATACTGTAGCTCTTTAAATGTCTTCGTGTTTGTCAAACTTGGAAACACGTTGAACATTGTGGAGCGACAGCTAATTTTTCATCAGCTTTAACATTTCGTTTAACCTCCAAGAACACATCAAGCTTATTTATCAAGTATTCGTTAAATGGAGACTTCAACAAAGTGCAGTTCATCAGAGTTGGTCGACCTGCTGATATTAAACTTCACTGACGTCAACGGAAGTACAAGGCGCCACTCAAAGCAAATGAGAAAACATTTAATGATGTGAAATCACTTTCCATTCCTTCCCCCGATTTACTACATGTACTTTAATAATCTTGAACCAAGCAATGAGGTAGATGACAATGTAACTGAATTATTATAGTAAAGAATATACGAATCAACATATTCAAGAATTTTGTGAATTTTATGATTTTGAATAAAATTTTGAGTTTATTTTCCAGAAAGCTACTTGGGTCATTTTCACATGAACAACAAATACTCACTTTTTTTAAATGAGTGGATTTTTGGGACAGAAATGTAACAAGCCACAAGATGGTTTGTTTCGAAATGAAACAATAATTAGAACGTGCAAAACAAACTTTACATAAGACTGATGATGTTTTCACGCGGTAGTCAATCAGCAGTCTCCAAATTTTTTCATGGTCTCTAGTAGAGTAAAGGTTGTTTATATGCTGCCCCGAGGTCTTCAATTGTTAAACTTAAAAATTTGGAGACAGCAACACAGAAAAAACAAAACAAATTAAAAATACGAAGCGTTACTGATTATTTCTGTGGAACGTTTCGCGATTTCACAGATTTTCATCCACCTCCTGTGAAAATCAAGTATCTTTGTCAAAACGTTTCCTGAATTGCTAATTGCTACAAGTTGCACGAATGCATACTTCTCACGTGTTGCGAAAAATGTTTTTAGCTGCCAGTATAAAAATTAAGTCTGGATATTTATTTAGTGTATCTGCTGTAGTTCGGTTACGGCCAGTTCAGATTAAATAAGGACTAAGCTCCCACTGTGAGTGACTTAAGTCTCTGGATTCCGTAGCTTTGCGAAAATTACAGGCGAGTGAGATTCTTGAGTACTTACCTGCAGTTCTGGCTTAGCTTTGACAACGTTTGCAATAATGCTTTCGGAGATTTCTTGGTAAATCATGAATGCGCAAAGCTTAGACCACAGTGGTGCCCAACCTTTTCCCACCCGTGGGGAACGAGAATATTAAAATGATTCTCGCGGCCAAAACACATATAAACGTTCAAAATACTTAATTTTTTTCTAAATACCATGAGATAATATGAGGAAAGAAAATTAAAAACCAATGTTCATTGTCCTCATTACTATGCTTCTTTTATTAAATACGTCTGTTTTACAGAAACCCATTTCTCAATATTTGGCTCCAAATTTATAACGCTGTCATTAATATTGTGCTTTTCGGTTTCTAACATTAAAAAAACAACGGGCCTCGTGGGACGGTTTCCCGAGCCGGATGGGGCCCGATCTGCCCCGTAGGCCGTACGTTGTCACTACTGTATTATGCCAATCTAAATCTTCTTTGAAGGTTCCAGAGACACTACTAGCTTTAAACTGGAAGATTACTGAATTCTTCAAAAAGATTCCAGAATGATTTCAGACAGGTTACTGAATTTTAGCAGAAAACGTTCCAGATTTTTGCAAGATATGTTATTGGCAGAAATTGGGCACATTAGCTGCCCATTATTTTTCAGGACGTTTCCTAATTGTTTTTACAGTGTAGAAGGAGTGGTAGAAGAAACTCCCATCTGTGGCCCCATTTTGTGGCAAGATACTCGTATCGTACGTACTACAAGATCCGGCATATTAAAATCCCTTGTTTGAAGAGGGCGCTGTGTGACCAGCAAAAAGTTGTTAATGATGTTCAGGATAGAGAATGAAGATTCTAAAATGAACAAAACTTTTTATTAAAAGGAATAAATAAATTATATACACGAAAAGCATTGGAACATCTGGTGGTAAAAACTAGAGGTGGGCAATGTCGTCATTTTTAATGATCCGTTCATCAGAGGATCGTTCATTCTTTTGATCCGTTCATTCAACTCGTTCATTTGAACGACTTCGTTCATTTAAAAAAGTTGCAGGTGATCTCTCTGCACGACATAATCACGTACATTCGAAAAGTTTTATTAGACCTGTGATACTCTTTGAAGGAAAAATAACTAATTCGCAACTCCAGAGCTCGAATACGCTACCTTGCGGTGATTAACACTACTGCCGAAAAAGGTAAAACAATCCATTCCGCGGGTTTTCTTTGGGGTAAATTACAGGCTTCAGACAGTTTGTGATGTAATGTAATTTCATAAGAATAGAAACAAAAGCTTCCCACAAACACGATGAAAAATTACTGTCATTCACTAAGCGTCAAAGCAAGTTATAAGTTACGGTATTTGTTTGTTTTACCTTTTTCATCCGCCATTAGACAGTAGCTCCAGCGCCCCTATAGTTTATTGGAGTTGCGAATAGTCCAAGCTAGTGTCCACTGAAATGTCATAAAACCTCTTTTTTGTGTATATATATATATATATATATATATATATACACACGTTTACATATATACGTACATATATATATATATATATACACACGTTTTCTATAAGTATTAGACGTGCTGGTTTCAAATTCGATGAGTGCCAGACGATAAACCTTGAGCATTTTTACCAAAATGGTAAAATTCAAGATGTCTGCCAAAAAAACTTGCAAGGTTCGATTTCTAGGTATTAACCGTTTTTATAAACTTAAAAGGCGTTAAAATAGAATTCTTTACCAAAGATACTCATTACAATGATATCCAGGGGGCATAAAAGTTTTGATATAGCGTAACAATAAACTCTAAAGGAGGAAAAAGGCTTAAAACTTATCAGAGAACTTAAGTAGTACCTATATGCGCCTAACGAGGTACGGGGAGATATACCGTATCTCACGGTGAGCAAGACCCACACATTAAGGGGTAAACTCCCAGCTGGACTGGCGCCCAGCACGGGGACCTTCCCCGGCGCAATAAGTACCAAGCGCGTCCGTAGCATGATACGACTATCGACCGCCGCACTCAGCCGTGCGGGGGGTGGAACCTAAGGCCTACGGCTAAGAGGTGGGGTGCGTGCGGAGAAAAGTACCTATATGCGCTATGGTCATTGGTCATCAGGTATTATTGGGAAAACACTAAATAAAACGACAGCTGCAACTTTGGTATTATTATTAGTAATATTAAGTAGATTGAAAAACAATTTGGAATCAATAAAGAACAGTGAGGTACAAAATGCAGTCACTTTTCATGCCAAAGAGCGTCACACTCGTATTGCTTCAGACACAAATGGCAGACAAATAATTCGTGAAAAACTTTCTACGTGCATTGATGAATTAAATAGCTCTGATCACCCTGCACTGTAAAAACGATTCAGAAACGTTCCTGGAAAATAATGGGCAGCTGATGTGCCTAATTTCTGCCAGTAACAGAACTTGCAAAAACCAGGAACGTTTTCTGCTAAAATTCAGTAACCTTCCTGAAATTAACCCAGAAGTTTCCTGAAAAATTCAGAAATCTTCCCGTTAGAAGCCAGTCGTGTCTCTGAAACTTTAGATTAAACTCAGGAATGTATAATATTATAGCTCGGTATCTTGATTTACCAAGGTAGTTCCAAGAACATTATTGGAAACATAGCCAAAGCTAAGCCAGAATTGCAAGTCAATGACGAGAATTTTACCCGCCAGCAATTCTTGCAAAGCAAAGTAGTCCACACTTATTCGCCCCTTTTGGAAGCTTTATTAGCATGGACTGGCCGTAATTGAACTGAAGCCGATGCACTTTATAAATACGTTAAGTTAATCTTTAAACTGGGAGCTAAAAATATTTTTGACAACAGTGAAAAGTCTGCATTCGTGCGACTTGTAGCAATTCAGGAAACTTTTTGACACGGATACTTGACTTTTCCAGGAAGTGGGTATAAACGATTAAATTCCCGAAACGTAACTCGGAAATACTCAGTAACGTTTTGGAATTTTTTTACAGTGTGGGATGGGAGTGGTTAGCATTTACTCTGGTATGATTATCAATGATACATTTTTAACTGTTGAAGACTATTAAAATTTTCAAGTCACAGTGGCATGCATAGGAGAAACAGTAGTCCCAACAATTCCACCAGACATTAAGGAAGGCGGTTAAAACAATGACTATATTCACCAAAAAGAAAAGCAAAATCGGTGATTAACATCATACGCTGTATACAGGATTTATATATGCTAAAATAATTCGTTTAATAGCACCATCAACGTAACAATCTCCTTGCAGAAATTATTTAGTCATGAACTGGTACAGTCATAGAAAAAAAAAAACGAAACACTTTTGACTGTGTAGGCCATTTTTCGGCCATTATACATGCTAGAAAGGAAAGAAAGGTGTCATCCGCCTTGGTTTAAAGTCTTCTTTAAAACTACGTAGGTAAAATTTTGATAAGGAACCATATACAAAGCAAAACGAGCACCAACTCTTGATTTTCAAATAGGAACCCCTAATTTTTGCTACATAATTATGTTTAGAACGCAAAATTCAGCCAGGGTACGAAATTTCACTGCATTCCGTGCAGTAGAACAGGAGTTATTAACGAAAAACGTTTTGGGGACCGTCTCCACATTGAAAACGCTTCTTTCAAGGTCATGGCTTAAATGGAATGTAAGTAAAAAAAAAATCGAGATTATTCATCTCAATTCATGATTTTTTGAAGTTCTCTTTTTTTTCCAAAATTCGATACTTTTTAGCCGATTATGTTGTGGCAAAAAGCGATTTACGGTCGAAAACTTTTTTTTTTTTTTTTTTTGGAAAAACAGTTAAAATATTTACAGATTTTTGTTTATCTGGATTAACCCAAGAAAGACGTATGGGGTTTGGCTCATCCATCGTATAGATCGTTGTTTAGTAAATCGAATAATGAAAAATTAAAAGTAATGGAACTTTTTGCCTTTTTTAATATGAACCTATTGGATTGCTTATATAATCATTCAGCAAATTAGCCTCATAGAAATGTAAATATCCAACCTTATACCTAGAAAGATGATGTGAATATGTTTGATAATTGTATTGCACCTATGTTACAAGTTTCTTTTGGAATGAATAGAAAGTCTTTTGATGTAAAATGAAATTGTGCGTTTTTAATTTTGCAGAACATCGGCAGAAGTTTGGGCCATCGAACACAAAAATATAAAAAATACACCGCACAACGCAGCATTAAATAGATTGAAGACTCGAGCGAAGCAAGGTTTATTTATTCCGTGAAAATTTGCTCTGAATACATAAAATGAACGAAGTATCAATCTAAAAAATAAAACAGAAACAGGAGAATATAAATACCCATTAATAAGCAAACAGTTCATACTCGAACTTTATTTGGGAAAAATTTGGTTATTTGAATTAACACAGTGGACAAACACAGTAATTGTTCTAGCGACTTTTTGTAATCAAAAAAAGAGAATTTGTTTCAAATCCAAATTTGATGAGAAAGATCATAATGCGTGGTATTATTAAAAAAACGGCGGTTTTAGTTAAACATGTAATGGCTCTTAAAAGCAATTTAGGAAAGTAATTTCCCAATGCTGTTTCTAGCAACGAGATTCGAGATGGTCCAACCCGTAATTTAAAAAGACAAAAGTTATTTTCGCTTAAACCGAAATCTGACTTCTTGTCATTTCTCCGATTTTGTAACATTACAAACAAAACTTAGCATTATTTGATTTTTTTTCGCGCACTATATACCTGCAAACTAACATTTTCTATAGTATCAGGCTGGCGCACCTATAGCAATACTATACGCGGCATAAGCGACAGGCGGGTTGATCTTTCCAGAGGCTACATTCACTCGAAGTCGATTAGAGTCTGATCATGTCGGGACGAGGTCTTTTTTCTGATGCCAGCTCTCGTTGAGAACGGACGTCCCTGAGACAGTTCCGCCATGAGCTACAGTAAATCTCGAAGACAACGCGACTCCTCGCCATGTGCAGTGATTGAACCTGGTGATGGGGGCAGTAAGACGTATGGCAGGGACTTACCGAAAAGGAATGCTTTAACGAACTCTGAAGAAGGAATTTCTCCAAACCCCCCTGCCAATTACGCAATCCCGAACTACAATTCTTCATTACGACTGGACCCGCCTGCCGACTCCGAAGGAAGTGTGGTGAGTGTTGGTTCCTTTATTGATCAAAGTCTCATGCAGAAATACTTAAGTAAAATTAATTTGCTTGAAACCAATAGTTCTAACTCTAATTCAATTAATTATGAGGAATTACTCTATTTCGTGAATAATCTAATCTTTGAATATAAATGTAATATTAATTTGTTAAACCCAGGCGACCTGACGCTACTATTTAGACTATTTGATTTGAAATGTAACGCTATTCAGCTGAAACATTCAACTTCATTAGATATCCAACTTGATCGACTTGATTCATTGCAATCAAAAATTGAAAATAACTCTAAAATGGACTTTATTTTTGATTATATTTCTAAACCTAAAACTGTTGACTCTACTACAAATACTGAGCCTGTAGTGAAACCCCCATTTTCGGATAATGATACTCAAACGGATTGCAGTTCTCCAATTCCTGAAGAGAATCCTTGTGAAGAAACATCTGCAAACCGTGAACATCCTCCCATTGAAAGAAGTGCTAAGAAGCACAAAAAGAAGAAAAAAGTTAAAAGTGTATATATCCACAAGTCTAATGTGAAAAGTATTAACAAAATTGAAGTTAAAAATGAAACAATTGATTTTGACTCGGTTGCTTTTGTTAGCTCTTCTGGCTATCCAACCGAGCCTGAAAATGAAACATTTGCTTCTTCGGAAGCCGCTGACCAATGTGAAATAAAAACTGAAAACTCTTTCAAAGTTGTCAAGAATTCCAGATCTAAGAAAATTAAAATTCCCCCGATCTGGGTTGATGGTACTCATGACTTTGATAGTCGGTTAAAATTATATTCTGAAGTGGCTGGAATTACTATCACCGGCAAAATTAAAAATAATAAGATAATGTGCTCTCTGCCTACTTTTGAGGCGCACAAAAAATTAAAAACATACCTTGATGAAAATTTCATAGGAAACCATAGACTACCTGAAGAAAAGCAACTTAAGATTTTTATCCGCGGTCTACCTATCCAAACTGACCTGATGTGGATCGCCGATAAATTAGCTATACTAGGATATGTCCCCCAGCACATTACGCAACTGCGTAAAATTGGACAGGACAAGTGTAAACTGCCCCTCTTTCTCGTTTACTTGAAAGATCAAGTTGAAAATGAAAAAATTTGGACTCTTGAGAGATTGGGGGATTTTGATATAACCCTCGAATCTCTTAGAAGAAAAGACATTATGCAGTGTTGGAACCAGGGCTGCGGAGTCGGAAGGAAAATGGCCGACTCCGACCCCGACTCCTGGATTTTGAAACGCCCGACTCCGACTCCAACTCCGACTCCGACTCCGGATTTTTTTTAATTTTTTTAATTGTATTTTTTAAACTCCCTCTCTCCATTCAAGGGAAGGGGGAAAACCTCTTAACAGAGATTGAAATATTAATTCCTTTTTATGAAAATTTAGCATTTTGTTTTTTATTGTAAACCCAAGACGTCATACAACGTTAGAAATTCAATTTAAAAATCAAACTTTCCAATAGTTACGAGTTAAAAAGTGAGATGACTTAAAAATCCCTTTTAAAAATTTTGAAAATGATTATCTGTAATTAGCCCCCTTTAATGTTTAACAAATTGATCAAATCGTGTGCTTTCAATTTTTGAAAGCTGTAACTTGAGAGAAAAAAAACTTTTTTTCTAAATCCAAGTTCTTGAGAGGGAGTGGTTTGCCCCTGGTGACATCCATCTAGTAGATGACACCCAAAGTTAATTTCAGAGTTTATAAAAAATATAAATACTTTAATTCTGAAAATTTTCACGAATATATTTTAAATTATATTTCATCAATAAAATTTCAACGAAAATAGGGCACATATGCGTCAGGAGCTAATTTTACACAAAACGCGGCGGTATACAAATTTGTACGAATAGCTTTTACTATACCTATATTTCTTCTTCGCTAAATTTTTAATTTACATTTTATTGGCTGCTTTAGAATTAACCTAAATATGAAGATTTTAAGATTAACTGCAATTCTTGAGTGTTGTAATCAAGAAATGTTTTACACTTATTTTGTTACATACTTTTTAGTGAGAACCAAGCTTACAGAAATAGTCTTAATAAAGAAAAAAACATTAGATTATTTCATCGAATCTTTTGGATTCGTGCTTTCGAGTCAGAACTTCTTTGAATTTGCCGATCACACTTAAACGTTTCAACCTTAGCTACAGGCGTCGACTTACTAATTTGTTACGTTTCTTTTACTATTTTAAACTGAGATAGAACAAAACACTATATTTCTATTTTTATTTGAAAGTGATTACTTGAAAATGTTGTTCAACAAAACCGTTTGCTGACAGTTGCTATTAGTTAAGTTAAAAAGCAAGCAAACTAGGGGACGCACAGTGGAGTATTTGACTGAAAATCCTGGCCAAAACTAGTTTGAAATTTTCACCCTTCTGAAGGCGACATCCTTGTGTGCGTTTGTGCGCTGTACGGCGAAGCTATCCCACTTATAGACATGAAACTTGGTATACAAGTTGTCTGAAATGTCTAATGTTACAATTTGAAACTCGATTTTTAAAATATGAATTAGAAAATGAAGTATTTAATATTTTATCCACGGTTTAGACTTTTGCATGTTTACGACCGTAAAAACGATCCTAGTAAACGTAGAAAAAAACCCAATGCATCACTAGATAGGAAAAATAATTTTCTTCAAGATTATGGTTTGTTTGAAGTTCTAACGTAATTAACCGAATTTCTAAGAATTTACAAAGGGAGGTCACTTTTTCCGACTTTTTTCAATTATTCAATCCATGTAAACTAAAATTCTCGCATCCAATATTCTAATAATGTTATGGCTCTGAAACTTTTTAAGGAAATAATATAAACACATTACCTTCATTTACAGCGAAAACGGTGAAGTTATGTTCTTTCACTGATTTATAATGAATTTTTTTTCAATGAGTTGAAATAAAAATTTTCAATAATTTTCACTCGATCCGAAATGAATGCCACGGTTGGCTCTTTGCCAATAATGCTTAGACAAGTGATAAGTAAACATGTTCGATGCGAATTGCTGTTTTCCTTTGAAGATATGTAATTAAGTGCACTGTTCGAGGGGGGAAAAGAGCAAAAAGCGGTTAAAAAAATCCTAGTATTCTGTACAAAACACTAATTTGAAACCAAAAAAATAATCAATTTTATTATTTTCGTTTGGTTACAATTATTAAAACCACGAGTTAATCATGCACAAAAAGAATTAAAGACAAGGGTTTCGGGGTTACAAAGAACCTTTTTTTCTATTGAAAATAAATAAATAAATAAATGAACTAGGATATTTTAACTGTAAAAACACTCGAAAATGGATATTCAAAAGCTCTTTGTTTTTGAATTGTATATATTGTACTCGTACCTTGGGTCGATCCTTAGTTTTACATCGTGTGATGTGTCCCGCTAAAAATTGTACGAACAAATTTGGAACTAAAATTTTATGTAACTTTAATTTCACAATGAGTAGGTAAAATGTCTTAAATATGGATAGCTCGCTAGCATAGGAACGTTAGGAGACAATTACAATTGTCTCCTAACGCTAGCAAGTATGTGGGGGGGGGGGATTTCCCCCTTTTTTCTATAAGGGGGAAAGCCCCCCTCCCCCGGCACATTATTTGCAGCAATGAGCTGAAAAAATATAAATATTTATTTATTTTATCTAAAATCCATCTCAATTTTAAGGAAGAGCAAATTTTCTTAGCGAGATCACAAAATAATTTAATTTATTAACTCATTAACGTACATGAGAAAATTAATATAACTGAACGCAAACACATGGTTTAGGGGTGCAGTGAATCTCTTTAGCGATGCATATAGGTAAGCGTTTTCGAAATTAATTGGATGATTCTCATTCCATAACTTACATCTTTACACATTGATGAAGCGGTTTCTCATAACCATGAAACTCGTGTCTGAAATTTTATTGTTGTTTGTGCGCTCAAATATGTCGATCTTTTGATTCAGTAGTACTTATGATAACTTTTTTGCAAATTTATTAAATCTTTGTAGGTAAATTCAGTTTAAAATCATGACTTGTCACAAAAAGATCGGATTATGCACTTTTTTTTGAAAAAATCATTTAAAAAAAGGGCAGTTGTAGGCGGAAGATTTTTTTGCTGAAATTAGCACTAGAGACTTTGCCAAATACGATGCAACTTTCAAAACAGCCCGACCAAGCCCGACACCCATTTAAAAAGCTTTCTCTAGTTATAAATTAAGGCGAAAAGCCTTTAAAAATCTCACGTACCAAGTTTTCTTTATTTTTTTCACTAAAAGAAAATAAAAATATTTACTTTGATTTATAATTAGCACTAAGCCCTGACATTTCTTTATACCGTAAAATTGGTTTGGTTCAATTCCATTCATTTAGAAAGCCACAAAAAAATCTACATTGAAACGTAATAATTAAGCTGAAACGTAACAAAAAAGCGAAAATTCTTATAGAAATCTCATCTTTCACCGAGGCTATCAGAAATTGTATGTGACTCAAGTTTTCAAAACAGGTGCCGATCGATGCACCAGTTAGTCAACTATCATGGAATAAATTTTCATAAAAATCGGGTAAATTTTTAATTTTGGACTTTTGGCCAGGATTTTCAGTCAAATACTCCACTGTGGGACGGCTACAGAAAGTTCGGTGAGCATTCAAGCTAGCTGATTGCCATAATGGCAGTTATTTTCTCATTAGTATCTTTTTATACATGTAATCGAACCAATTGGTAATCAATTTTTAAAAAATGCAAGGAGAGTCAGTGAAAAGGAAAGAAAAAAAGAAGCCCGGAGTCGGAGTCGGCATGTTTTCCAACGACTCCGACTCCGACTCCTTTATTCCAAAATCAGTCCGACTCCGACTCTTCGACTCCGACTCCGACTCCGACTCCACAGCCCTGGTTGGAACTGCCAAGAATTCTTCCACTCCTCCTTTAGCTGTGCTCGACCCCCTGTTTGCCTTGTGTGTGCAGGTCAGCACAAAACTAAAGATTGCAGAAAACCTTCAAACTTACCACCCTCATGTTTTCACTGCAAGGGTGAACATCTTGCAAATTTTAGAAAATGTCCAAAACGACAAAATCTCATCGTCTCCCTGAATCGGAGAAATAAAATTGAAACTTGCACCTTCTTGGGCCCCTCGCCAGAAATTGCTAATGCTGTTAATAAATCTCAACAGGTCCCCCCTGTTTCTCCTAAATCAAATAACACTGATATCTATAAGTTAACAATTACCCTTCATAATATTCTGCTTGAATTGCGTGGTTAGCGGATTCAAATTTTGATTCTGCTACTACCAGTTCTTTTTCTCTCTTCTTCCGATACTACCGAATTAGATTTTCCCGCCATTACTGTCTGTTGAGTAGACGTGGCTTACTGCGGCGGATTTCTGACCGTCCAATGAGCGCGCCGCTCTACTATTCCCAACACTTAAGGTGGAAATTGCTTCTTTCAGCTGAAGTTCCATTTCAAATCTTTGCGAATTTTCAAACGAATAATTATTGTCACTCTTTCCCTCCCTTGCCGCTCAATATTTTTTATTATTGATTGAAGTTTTCTTTAGAGACGTGGGCCTAACCTGCGATCTTCATGTTAAGTGTGGTAGGCAATTATCCTAATTTATTAGGTCTAGCTTACTATATTGCTTAAATCTTAAGTTTTTTAATTGAGACTAATCAAAAAAGGCATTAAGCTCTACCATCAAAGACGCCCGACTACGGCGGGCGCGCCATTCGAATGAAGTCCAGAGGCTACAACTTCGTCCTCGTTGTAGACATCTTAGACTGAGATCGGAACTAACTGTGCGGGTTGCAGAAGTCACCTTATTGAAGCTGAGAGTTTGAATAAACTGGTAGGTAAAGTAAATTTATCTGCTGTATATTTACGGCATCTCAC